>NW_027621575.1:45000-55400 GCF_964198595.1 Lampetra fluviatilis | reverse complement strand
CCCACCCACCCACTCACTCACTCACCACTCAACCCACCCACCCACCCACCCACCCACCCACTCACTCACTCACCCACTCACTCACTCACTCACCCACTCACTCACTCACCCACCCACTCACCCACCCACCCACCCACTCACTCACTCACCCTCTCACACTCACCCACCCACCCACCCACTCACTCACTCACCCACTCACTCACACCACCCACCCACCCACTCACCCTCTCACCACTCACCCACTCACCACTCACTCCCCCACTCACTCACTCACTCACCCACCCACTCACTCACCCACTCACTCACCCACCCACCCACCCACTCACTCACTCACCCACTCACCCACCCAACCACCCACTCACCCACCCAACCACCCACTCACCCACCCAACCACCCACTCACCCTCTCACCACTCACCCACCCACCCACCCACCCACTCACTCACCATCACCCACTCACTCACCCACTCACTCACCCACCCACCCACCCACCCACTCACTCACTCACCCACTCACTCACTCACTCACCCACTCACCACTCACACCACCCACTCACCCACCCACACCACCCACTCACACACTCACCCACTCACATCACCCACCCACCCACCCACTCACTCACCCACTCACTTCACCCACCCACCCACTCACCCTCTCACCACTCACCCACTCACCACTCACTCCCCCACTCACTCACTCACTCACCCACCCACTCACTCACCCACTCACTCACCCTCTCACCACTCACTCACCCACTCACTCACTCACTCACCCACTCACTCACCCTCTCACCACTCACCTCACCCACTCACTCACACCTCTCACCACTCACTCACCCACTCACTCACCCTCTCACCACTCACTCACCCACTCACTCACCCACTCACTCACCCTCTCACCACTCACTCACCACCACTCACCCACTCACCCACCCACCCACTCACCCTCTCACTCACCCAACCCACTCACCCTCTCACCACTCACCCACCCACCCACTCACTCACTCCACCCACTCACCCACTCACTCACCCACCCACTCACCCACTCACTCCACCCACTCACTCCTCTCACCACTCACATCCACCCACTCACCCACTCACCCACCCACTCACCCACCCACTCACTCACTCACCCACTCACTCACTCACACCACCACCCACTCACCCTCTCACCACTCACCCACCCACTCACCCACTCACCCACCCACTCACCCACCCACTCACTCACTCACCCACTCACTCACTCACCCACCCACCCACCCACCCACTCACCCTCTCACCACTCTCACCCACCCACCCACCACTCACTCACTCACTCACCCACTCACCCACCCAACCACCCACTCACCCTCTCACCACTCACCCACCCACCCACCCACTCACTCACTCACCCACTCACTCACCCACCCACCCACCCACCCACTCACTCACTCACCCACTCACTCACTCACTCACCCACTCACTCACTCACCCACCCACTCACCCACCCACCCACCCACTCACTCACTCACCCACTCACTCACCCACCCACCCACCCACTCACTCACTCACCCACTCACTCACCCACCCACCCACTCACCCTCTCACCACTCACCCACTCACCACTCACTCCCCCACTCACTCACTCACTCACCCACCCACTCACTCACCCACTCACTCACCCTCTCACCACTCACTCACCCACTCACTCACTCACTCACTCACCCACTCACTCACCCTCTCACCACTCACTCACCCACTCACTCACTCCTCTCACCACTCACTTCACAGCCTCCACTCACTCACCCTCTCACCACTCACTCACCCACTCACTCACTCAACTCACCCACTCACTCACCCTCTCACCACTCACTCACCCACTCACCCACTCACCCACCCACCCACTCACCCTCTCACTCACCTCACCCACAACCTCTCACCACTCACCCACTCACCCACCCAACTCACCCACCCACCCACTCACCCACCCACTCACTCTCTCACCCTCTCACCCACCCACTCACTCTCTCACCCTCTCACCCACCCACTCACTCCACCCACTCACCCACCACCCACCCACTCCACCCACCCACTCACCCACCCACTCACTCTCTCACCCTCTCAACCCACCCACTCACCCACCCCACTCACCCAACCACCCACCCACCCACTCACCCACCCACCCACCCACCCACTCACTCACCCACCCACTCACCCACTCACTCACCCACCCACTCACCCACTCACCCACCCACCCACTCACCCACCCACTCACCTCACTCACTCAACCTCACCCACCCACTCACCCACCCACTCACCCTCTCACTCACCCACTCACACTCTCACTCACCCACTCACTCACCCACTCACTCACCCCACCCACTCACCCACTCACTCACCCACTCACCCACTCACCATCTCACCACTCACCCACTCACCCACCCACTCACCCACTCACCCACCCACTCACCCACCCACTCACCCACCCACTCACTCACTCACCCCACCCACTTCACACCACTCACTCCACTCCACCCACCCACTCACCCACTCACCCACTCACCACTCACTCACCACTCCACCCACTCACTCACCCACTCACCCTCTCACTCACCCACCCACTCACCCACTCGACCCACTCACCACTCACCCACCCACTCACTCACCCACTCACCCTCTCACTCACCCTCTCACCACTCACCCACTCACCCACTCACTCACCCCACCCACTCACCCACTCACCCACTCACTCACCCCTCTCACCACTCACCCTCTCACCACTCACCCTCTCACCACTCACCCACTCACCCACCCTCTCACCACTCACCCTCTCACCACTCACCCTCTCGACACTCACCCACTCACCACTCACCCCACTCACCACTCACCCTCTCACCACTCACCCTCACCCACTCACCCTCTCACCACTCACCCACTCACCCACTCACCCACTCACTCACCCTCTCACCACTCACCCTCTCACCACTCACCCTCTCACCACTCACCCTCTCACCACTCACCCTCTCACCACTCACCCTCTCACCACTCACCCTCTCACCACTCACCCTCTCACCCACTCACCACTCACTCACTCACTCACCCTCTCACCACTCACCCTCTCACCACTCACCCTCTCACCACTCACTCACTCACTCACCCACTCACTCACCCACTCACCCACTCACTCACTCACTCACCCACTCACTCACCCTCTCACCCACTCACCCTCTCACCCACTCACCCTCTCACCCTCTCACCACTCACCCACTCACCCACTCACCCACTCACCCTCTCACCACTCACCCACCCACTCACCCACCCACTCACTCACCCACTCACCCACTCACTCACCCACTCACCCACTCACCCACTCACTCACTCACCCTCTCACCACTCACCCTCTCACCACTCACCCACTCACCCACTCACCCTCTCACCCACCCACCCACTCACTCACTCACTCACCCTCTCACCACTCACCCTCTCACCACTCACCCTCTCACCACTCACTCACTCACTCACCCACTCACTCACCCACTCACTCACTCACTCACCCACTCACTCACCCACTCACTCACCCTCTCACCCACTCACCCTCTCACCACTCACCCACTCACCCACTCACCCACTCACCCTCTCACCACTCACCCACCCACTCACCCACCCACTCACTCACCCACTCACCCACTCACTCACCCACTCACCCACTCACCCACTCACTCACTCACTCACCCACTCACCCACTCACCCACTCACCCTATCACCCACCCACCCACTCACTCACTCACTCACCCTCTCACCACTCACCCTCTCACCACTCACCCTCTCACCACTCACTCACTCACCCACCCACTCACCCACTCACCCACCCACTCACCCACTCACCCACCCACCCACCCACCCACTCACCCACCCACTCACCCACCCACTCACTCACTCACCCACCCACTCACCCACTCACCCACTCACCCACCCACTCACCCACTCACCCACTCACCCACCCACTCACCCACTCACCCACTCACCCTCTCACCACTCACCCACCCACTCACTCACCCACTCACCCACTCACCCTCTCACCACTCACCCACTCACCCACTCACCCACTCACTCACCCTCTCACCACTCACCCTCTCACCACTCACCCTCTCACCACTCACCCTCTCACCACTCACCCTCTCATCACTCACCCACTCACCCACTCACCCACCCTCTCACCACTCACCCTCTCACCACTCACCCTCTCACCACTCACCCTCTCACCACTCACCCTCTCACCACTCACCCTCTCACCACTCACCCACTCACCCACTCACCCACTCACTCACCACTCACCCTCTCACCACTCACCCTCTCACCACTCACCCTCTCACCACTCACCCTCTCACCACTCACCCACTCACCCACTCACCCTCTCACCCACCCACCCACTCACTCACTCACTCACCCTCTCACCACTCACCCTCTCACCACTCACCCTCTCACCACTCACTCACTCACTCACCCACTCACCCACTCACCCACTCACCCACTCACTCACTCACTCACTCACCCACTCACTCACCCACTCACTCACCCTCTCACCCACTCACCCTCTCACCCACTCACCCACTCACCCACTCACCCTCTCACCACTCACCCACCCACTCACCCACCCACTCACTCACCCACTCACCCACTCACCCACTCACTCACCCACTCACCCACTCACCCACTCACTCACTCACCCTCTCACCACTCACCCTCTCACCACTCACCCACTCACCCACTCACCCTCTCACCCACCCACCCACTCACTCACTCACTCTCTCACCACTCACCATCTCACCACTCACCCTCTCACCACTCACTCACTCACTCACTCACCCACTCACTCACCCACTCACCCACTCACTCACTCACCCACTCACTCACCCTCTCACCCACTCACCCTCTCACCACTCACCACTCACCCACTCACCCACTCACCCACTCACCCTCTCACCACTCACCCACCCACTCACCCACCCACTCACCCACTCACTCACCCACTCACCCACTCACCCACTCACTCACTCACCCACTCACTCACCCTCTCACCCACTCACCCTCTCACCACTCACCACTCACCCACTCACCCACTCACCCACTCACCCTCTCACCACTCACCCACCCACTCACCCACCCACTCACTCACCCACTCACCCACTCACCCACTCACTCACCCACTCACCCACTCACCCACTCACTCACTCACCCACTCACTCACCCACTCACTCACCCTCTCACCCACTCACCCTCTCACCACTCACCCCTCACCACTCACCCACTCACCCACTCACCCTCTCACCACTCACCCACCCACTCACCCACCCACTCACTCACCCACTCACCCACTCACTCACCCACTCACCCACTCACTCACTCACCCACTCACCCTCTCACCACTCACCCTCTCACCACTCACCCACTCACCCACTCACCCTCTCACCCACCTAACCCACTCACTCACTCACTCACTCACCCTCTCACCACTCACCCTCTCACCACTCACCCTCTCACCACTCACTCACTCACTCACCCACTCACTCACCCACTCACTCACCCACTCACTCACCCACTCACTCACCCTCTCACCCTCTCACCACTCACCACTCACCCACTCACCCACTCACCCACTCACCCTCTCACCACTCACCCACCCACTCACCCACCCACTCACTCACCCACTCACCCACTCACCCACTCACTCACTCACCCACTCACCCTCTCACCACTCACCCTCTCACCACTCACCCACTCACCCACTCACCCTCTCACCCACCCACCCACTCACTCACTCACTCACCCTCTCACCACTCACCCTCTCACCACTCACCCTCTCACCACTCACTCACTCACCCACTCACTCACCCACTCACCCACTCACCCACTCACTCACCCACTCACTCACCCTCTCACCCACTCACCCTCTCACCACTCACCACTCACCCACTCACCCACTCACCCACTCACCCTCTCACCACTCACCCACCCACTCACCCACCCACTCACTCACCCACTCACCCACTCACTCACCCACTCACCCACTCACCCACTCACTCACTCACCCACTCACCCTCTCACCACTCACCCACTCACTCACCCACTCACTCACTCACCCACTCACTCACCCACTCACTCACCCTCTCACCACTCACCCACTCACTCACCCACTCACTCACTCACTCACCCACTCACTCACCCACTCACTCACCCTCTCACCACTCACCCACTCACTCACCCACTCACTCACTCACCCACTCACTCACCCACCCACTCACCCACCCACCCACTCACCCACCCACTCACCCTCTCACTCACCCACTCACTCACTCACTCACCCACCCACTCACCCGCTCACTCACCCTCTCACCACTCACCCACTCACTCACCCACCCACTCACTCACCCACTCACCCACTCACCCACTCACCCACTCACCCACCCACCCACTCACTCACTCACCCACCCACCCACTCACTCACTCACCCTCTCACCCACTCACCCTCTCAATCACCCTCTCACTCACCCTCTCACCACTCACCCACTCACTCACTCACCCACCCACCCACCCATCCACTCACCCACTCACTCACCCACCCACTCACCCTCTCACCACTCACCCACCCACCCACCCACCCACCCATCCACCCACCCACTCACCCACCCACTCACTCACCCTCTCACTCACTCACTCACCCACCCACCCACTCACTCACCCACCCACCCACTCACTCACCCACTCACTCACCCTCTCACCCACTCACCCTCTCACCACTCACCACTCACCCACTCACCCACTCACCCACTCACCCTCTCACCACTCACCCACCCACTCACCCACCCACTCACTCACCCACTCACCCACTCACTCACCCACTCACCCACTCACCCACTCACTCACTCACCCACTCACCCTCTCACCACTCACCCACTCACTCACCCACTCACTCACTCACCCACTCACTCACCCACTCACTCACCCTCTCACCACTCACCCACTCACTCACCCACTCACTCACTCACTCACCCACTCACTCACCCACTCACTCACCCTCTCACCACTCACCCACTCACTCACCCACTCACTCACTCACCCACTCACTCACCCACCCACTCACCCACCCACCCACTCACCCACCCACTCACCCTCTCACTCACCCACTCACTCACTCACTCACCCACCCACTCACCCGCTCACTCACCCTCTCACCACTCACCCACTCACTCACCCACCCACTCACTCACCCACTCACCCACTCACCCACTCACCCACTCACCCACCCACCCACTCACTCACTCACCCACCCACCCACTCACTCACTCACCCTCTCACCCACTCACCCTCTCAATCACCCTCTCACTCACCCTCTCACCACTCACCCACTCACTCACTCACCCACCCACCCACCCATCCACTCACCCACTCACTCACCCACCCACTCACCCTCTCACCACTCACCCACCCACCCACCCACCCACCCATCCACCCACCCACTCACCCACCCACTCACTCACCCTCTCACTCACTCACTCACCCACCCACCCACTCACTCACCCACCCACCCACTCACTCACCCACTCACCCACTCACTCACCCACCCACTCACCCTCTCACCACTCACTCACTCACCCACTCACTCACCCTCTCACCCACCCACTCACCCTCTCACCACTCACCCACTCACCCACTCACCCACTCACCCACTCACCCACCCACCCACTCACCCACCCACTCACCCACTCACCCACTCACCCACTCACCCTCTCACCACTCACCCACTCACTCACTCACTCACCCACCCACCCACTCACCCACCCACTCACCCACCCACCCTCTCACCACTCACCCACTCACCCACTCACCCTCTCACCACTCACCCACCCACTCACCCACCCACTCACTCACCCACTCACCCACTCACCCACTCACTCACTCACCCACTCACTCACTCACCCACTCACCCAATCACTCACCCACCCACTCACCCTCTCACCACTCACCCACCCACTCACCCACCCACTCACTCACCCACCCACTCACTCACCCACCCACCCACTCACTCACCCACTCACCCACTCACCCACTCACTCACTCACCCACTCACCCACCCACTCACTCACTCACCCACCCACCCACCCACTCACCCACCCACTCACTCACTCACTCACCCACTCACCCACTCACCCATTCACTCACTCACCCACTCACCCACCCACTCACTCACCCACCCACCCACTCACCCACCCACTCACCCTCTCACTCACCCACTCACTCACTCACTCACTCACCCACC
The DNA here is from genome assembly GCF_964198595.1 of Lampetra fluviatilis. Lineage (NCBI taxonomy): Eukaryota > Metazoa > Chordata > Hyperoartia > Petromyzontiformes > Petromyzontidae > Lampetra > Lampetra fluviatilis. The sequence goes on along the minus strand of NW_027621575.1, from coordinate 47,106 downwards.
CACTCACCCTCTCACTCACCCTCTCACCACTCACCCACTCACTCACCCACCCACTCACTCACCCACTCACCCACTCACCCACCCACCCACTCACCCACTCACCCACTCACCCACCCACCCACTCACTCACTCACCCACCCACCCACTCACTCACTCACCCTCTCACCCACTCACCCTCTCACTCACCCTCTCACTCACCCTCTCACCACTCACCCACCCACTCACCCACCCACTCACCCACCCACCCACTCACCCACCCACTCACCCACCCACTCACTCACCCACTCACCCACTCACCCACCCACTCACCCACCCACTCACTCACCCACCCACCCACTCACCCTCTCACCACTCACTCACCCACCCACTCACCCTCTCACCACTCACTCACCCACTCACTCACCCTCTCACCACTCACTCACCCACTCACTCACCCTCTCACCACTCACTCACTCACCCACTCACCCTCTCACCACTCACTCACCCACTCACTCACCCTCTCACCACTCACTCACTCACCCACTCACCCTCTCACCACTCACTCACCCACTCACTCACCCTCTCACCACTCACTCACTCACCACTCACCCTCTCACCACTCACTCACTCACCCACTCACCCTCTCACCACTCACTCACCCACTCACTCACCCTCTCACCACTCACTCACTCACCCACTCACCCTCTCACCACTCACTCACCCACTCACTCACCCTCTCACCACTCACTCACCCACTCACCCACCCACCCACTCACCCTCTCACTCACCCACTCACTCACCCTCTCACCACTCACTCACTCACCCACTCACCCTCTCACCACTCACTCACCCACTCACTCACCCTCTCACCACTCACTCACCCACCCACCCACTCACTCACCCACTCACTCACCCTCTCACCACTCACTCACCCACCCACTCATCCACTCACCACTCACTCACCCACTCACTCACCCTCTCACCACTCACTCACCCACTCACTCACCCTCTCACCACTCACTCACTCACCCACTCACCCTCTCACCACTCACTCACCCACTCACTCACCCTCTCACCACTCACTCACTCACCCACTCACCCTCTCACCACTCACTCACCCACTCACTCACCCTCTCACCACTCACTCACTCACTCACCACTCACCCTCTCACCACTCACTCACTCACCCACTCACCCTCTCACCACTCACTCACCCACTCACTCACCCTCTCACCACTCACTCACCCACTCACTCACCCTCTCACCACTCACTCACTCACCCACTCACCCTCTCACCACTCACTCACCCACTCACTCACCCTCTCACCACTCACTCACCCACTCACCCACTCACCCACCCACCCACTCACCCTCTCACTCACCCACTCACTCACCCTCTCACCACTCACTCACTCACCCACTCACCCTCTCACCACTCACTCACCCACTCACTCACCCTCTCACCACTCACTCACCCACCCACCCACTCACTCACCCACTCACTCACCCTCTCACCACTCACTCACTCACCCACTCACCCTCTCACCACTCACTCACCCACTCACTCACCCTCTCACCACTCACTCACCCACCCACCCACTCACTCACCCACTCACTCACCCTCTCACCACTCACCCACCCACCCACCCACTCACTCACTCACCCACCCACTCACCCACCCACCCACTCACCCACCCACTCACCCTCTCACTCACTCACTCACTCACTCACCCACCCACTCACCCTCTCACTCACCCTCTCACCACTCGCCCACTCACTCACCCACCCACTCACTCACCCACTCACCCACCCACCCACTCACCCACTCACCCACCCACCCACTCACTCACTCACCCACCCACCCACTCACTCACTCACCCTCTCACCCACTCACCCTCTCACTCACCCTCTCACTCACCCTCTCACCATTCACCCACTCACTCACCCACCCACCCACCCTCTCACCACTCACCCTCTCACCACTCACCCTCTCACCACTCACCAGGCATCTTGGTGGGTGGTGTCGCTGTTCTCTGGACCCAGCGTTGAGTTGAGGTCGATCAGGTCGACTCCATCCAGGTGCAGTCGCCCTCCACCACCTCCACCACCTCCATCACCTCCATCACC
>NW_027621575.1:27500-37500 GCF_964198595.1 Lampetra fluviatilis | reverse complement strand
GTGGTGATGATGATGATGGTGGTGATGATGATGATGGTGGTGGTGATGATGATGGTGGTGGTTGTGATGATGATGATGATGATGGTGGTGATGGTGGTGATGGTGGTGATGAAGATGGTGGCGGTGGTGGTGGTGACGATGATGGTGGTGATGATGATGGTGGTGATGATGACGATGATGATGGTGATGATGATGATGATAATGGTAATGATGATGATGGTGGTGGTGGTGATGATGATGGTGGTGATGATGATGGTGGTGATGGTGGTGATGGTGGTGATGGTGGTGGTGGTGATGATGGTGATGATGATGGTGGTGATGATGATGGTGGTGATGGTGGTGATGGTGATGATGGTGGTGATGGTGATGATGGTGGTGGTGATGATGATGATGGTGGTGATGGTGATGATGGTGGTGGTGATGATGATGATGGTGGTGATGATGATGATGGTGGTGATGATGATGATGATGGTGGTGATGATGATGATGATGGTGGTGGTGATGATGGTGATGACGGTGGTGGTGGTGATGGTGGTGGTGGTGATGATGGTGATGATGATGGTGGTGATGGTGGTGATGGTGGTGATGGTGATGGTGGTGGTGATGATGATGATGATGGTGGTGGTGGTGGTGGTGGTGGTGATGGTGGTGGTGGTGATGATGGTGATGATGATGGTGGTGATGGTGGTGATGGTGGTGATGGTGGTGATGATGGTGGTGGTGATGATGGTGGTGATGATGATGATGATGGTGGTGGTGGTGATGGTGGTGGTGGTGGTGATGGTGGTGGTGGTGGTGATGGTGGTGGTGATGATGATGATGGTGGTGATGGTGGTGGTGGTGGTGATGATGGTGATGATGATGGTGGTGATGATGATGGTGGTGATGGTGGTGATGGTGATGATGGTGGTGATGGTGGTGATGGTGATGATGGTGGTGGTGATGATGATGATGGTGGTGATGGTGATGATGATGATGATGGTGGTGATGATGATGATGATGGTGGTGGTGATGATGGTGATGATGGTGGTGGTGGTGATGGTGGTGGTGGTGATGATGGTGATGATGATGGTGGTGATGGTGGTGATGGTGGTGATGGTGATGGTGGTGGTGATGATGATGATGATGATGGTGGTGGTGGTGGTGGTGATGGTGGTGGTGGTGATGATGGTGATGATGATGGTGGTGATGGTGGTGATGGTGGTGATGGTGGTGATGGTGGTGATGATGGTGGTGATGATGATGATGATGATGGTGATGGTGGTGATGGTGGTGATGATGATGATGGTGGTGATGATGATGATGGTGGTGGTGATGATGATGGTGGTGGTTGTGATGATGATGATGATGATGGTGGTGATGGTGGTGATGGTGGTGATGAAGATGGTGGCGGTGGTGGTGGTGACGATGATGGTGGTGATGATGATGGTGGTGATGATGACGATGATGATGGTGATGATGATGATGATAATGGTAATGATGATGATGGTGGTGGTGGTGATGATGATGGTGGTGATGATGATGGTGGTGATGGTGGTGATGGTGGTGATGGTGGTGGTGGTGATGATGGTGATGATGATGGTGGTGATGATGATGGTGGTGATGGTGGTGATGGTGATGATGGTGGTGATGGTGATGATGGTGGTGGTGATGATGATGATGGTGGTGATGGTGATGATGGTGGTGGTGATGATGATGATGGTGGTGATGATGATGATGGTGGTGATGATGATGATGATGATGGTGGTGATGATGATGATGGTGGTGGTGATGATGGTGATGATGGTGGTGGTGGTGATGGTGGTGGTGGTGATGATGGTGATGATGATGGTGGTGATGGTGGTGATGGTGGTGATGGTGATGGTGGTGGTGATGATGATGGTGATGATGATGATGATGGTGGTGGTGGTGGTGATGGTGGTGGTGGTGATGATGGTGATGATGATGGTGGTGATGGTGGTGATGGTGGTGATGGTGGTGATGGTGGTGATGATGGTGGTGGTGATGATGGTGGTGATGATGATGATGATGGTGGTGGTGGTGATGGTGGTGGTGGTGGTGATGGTGGTGGTGGTGGTGGTGGTGATGGTGGTGGTGGTGGTGGTGATGGTGGTGATGGTGGTGATGATGGTGGTGGTGGTGATGGTGGTGATGGTGGTGATGGTGGTGGTGGTGGTGATGGTGGTGGTGGTGGTGGTGATGGTGGTGGTGGTGGTGATGGTGGTGATGGTGGTGGTGGTGGTGGTGATGGTGGTGGTGATGGTGGTGATGATGATGATGGTGGTGGTGATGATGATGGTGGTGGTTGTGATGATGATGATGATGATGGTGGTGATGGTGGTGATGGTGGTGATGAAGATGGTGGCGGTGGTGGTGGTGACGATGATGGTGGTGATGATGATGGTGGTGATGATGACGATGATGATGGTGATGATGATGATGATAATGGTAATGATGATGATGGTGGTGGTGGTGATGATGATGGTGATGGTGGTGATGGTGGTGATGGTGGTGGTGGTGATGATGGTGGTGATGGTGGTGATGGTGATGGTGGTGATGGTGGTGATGGTGGTGGTGGTGGTGATGATGGTGATGATGATGGTGATGATGGTGGTGATGGTGGTGATGGTGGTGGTGGTGATGATGGTGATGATGATGGTGGTGATGATGATGGTGGTGATGGTGGTGATGGTGATGATGGTGGTGATGGTGATGATGGTGGTGGTGATGATGATGATGGTGGTGATGATGATGATGGTGGTGATGATGATGATGATGGTGGTGATGATGATGATGATGGTGGTGGTGATGATGGTGATGATGGTGGTGGTGGTGATGGTGGTGGTGGTGGTGATGATGGTGATGATGATGGTGGTGATGGTGGTGATGGTGGTGATGGTGATGGTGGTGGTGATGATGATGATGGTGGTGGTGGTGGTGGTGATGGTGGTGGTGGTGATGATGGTGATGATGGTGGTGGTGATGGTGGTGATGGTGGTGATGGTGGTGATGGTGGTGATGATGGTGGTGGTGATGATGGTGGTGATGATGATGATGATGGTGGTGGTGGTGATGGTGGTGGTGGTGGTGATGGTGGTGGTGGTGGTGATGGTGGTGGTGGTGGTGATGGTGATGGTGGTGGTGGTGGTGATGGTGGTGGTGGGTGGTGGTGATGGTGGTGATGGTGGTGATGATGGTGGTGGTGGTGATGGTGGTGATGGTGGTGGTGGTGGTGGTGGTGGTGATGGTGGTGGTGGTGGTGATGGTGGTGTGGTGTGGTGGTGGTGGTGGTGATGGTGGTGGTGATGGTGGTGATGGTGGTGATGGTGGTGGTGGTGGTGGTGATGGTGGTGGTGGTGGTGGTGGTGGTGATGGTGGTGGTGGTGGTGATGGTGGTGGTGGTGGTGATGGTGGTGGTGGTGGTGATGGTGGTGATGATGGTGGTGGTGGTGATGGTGGTGATGGTGGTGATGGTGGTGGTGGTGGTGATGGTGGTGGTGGTGGTGGTGGTGGTGGTGATGTGATGGTGGTGGTGGTGGTGATGGTGGTGGTGGTGATGGTGGTGGTGGTGATGGTGGTGGTGGTGGTGATGGTGGTGGTGATGGTGGTGGTGGTGATGGTGGTGGTGGTGATGGTGGTGATGATGGTGGTGGTGGTGATGGTGGTGGTGGTGGTGATGGTGGTGATGATGGTGGTGGTGGTGGTGGTGATGATGGTGGTGGTGATGGTGGTGATGGTGGTGATGGTGATGGTGGTGGTGATGATGATGGTGGTGATGGTGGTGATGGTGGTGATGGTGGTGATGATGGTGGTGGTGATGATGGTGGTGATGATGATGATGATGGTGGTGGTGGTGATGGTGGTGGTGGTGATGATGGTGATGATGATGGTGGTGATGGTGGTGATGGTGGTGATGGTGGTGATGATGGTGGTGGTGATGATGGTGGTGATGATGATGATGATGGTGGTGGTGGTGATGGTGGTGGTGGTGGTGATGGTGGTGGTGGTGGTGATGGTGGTGGTGATGATGATGATGGTGGTGATGGTGGTGGTGGTGGTGATGATGGTGATGATGATGGTGGTGATGATGATGGTGGTGATGGTGGTGATGGTGATGATGGTGGTGATGGTGGTGATGGTGATGATGGTGGTGGTGATGATGATGATGGTGGTGATGGTGATGATGATGATGATGGTGGTGATGATGATGATGATGGTGGTGGTGATGATGGTGATGATGGTGGTGGTGGTGATGGTGGTGGTGGTGATGATGGTGATGATGATGGTGGTGATGGTGGTGATGGTGGTGATGGTGATGGTGGTGGTGATGATGATGATGATGATGGTGGTGGTGGTGGTGGTGATGGTGGTGGTGGTGATGATGGTGATGATGATGGTGGTGATGGTGGTGATGGTGGTGATGGTGGTGATGGTGGTGATGATTGGTGGTGATGATGATGATGATGATGGTGATGGTGGTGATGGTGGTGATGATGATGATGGTGGTGATGATGATGATGGTGGTGGTGATGATGATGGTGGTGGTTGTGATGATGATGATGATGATGGTGGTGATGGTGGTGATGGTGGTGATGAAGATGGTGGCGGTGGTGGTGGTGACGATGATGGTGGTGATGATGATGGTGGTGATGATGACGATGATGATGGTGATGATGATGATGATAATGGTAATGATGATGATGGTGGTGGTGGTGATGATGATGGTGGTGATGATGATGGTGGTGATGGTGGTGATGGTGGTGATGGTGGTGGTGGTGATGATGGTGATGATGATGGTGGTGATGATGATGGTGGTGATGGTGGTGATGGTGATGATGGTGGTGATGGTGATGATGGTGGTGGTGATGATGATGATGGTGGTGATGGTGATGATGGTGGTGGTGATGATGATGATGGTGGTGATGATGATGATGGTGGTGATGATGATGATGATGATGGTGGTGATGATGATGATGGTGGTGGTGATGATGGTGATGATGGTGGTGGTGGTGATGGTGGTGGTGGTGATGATGGTGATGATGATGGTGGTGATGGTGGTGATGGTGGTGATGGTGATGGTGGTGGTGATGATGATGGTGATGATGATGATGATGGTGGTGGTGGTGGTGATGGTGGTGGTGGTGATGATGGTGATGATGATGGTGGTGATGGTGGTGATGGTGGTGATGGTGGTGATGGTGGTGATGATGGTGGTGGTGATGATGGTGGTGATGATGATGATGATGGTGGTGGTGGTGATGGTGGTGGTGGTGGTGATGGTGGTGGTGGTGGTGGTGGTGATGGTGGTGGTGGTGGTGGTGATGGTGGTGATGGTGGTGATGATGGTGGTGGTGGTGATGGTGGTGATGGTGGTGATGGTGGTGGTGGTGGTGATGGTGGTGGTGGTGGTGGTGATGGTGGTGGTGGTGGTGATGGTGGTGATGGTGGTGGTGGTGGTGGTGATGGTGGTGGTGATGGTGGTGATGATGATGATGGTGGTGGTGATGATGATGGTGGTGGTTTGTGATGATGATGATGATGATGGTGGTGATGGTGGTGATGGTGGTGATGAAGATGGTGGCGGTGGTGGTGGTGACGATGATGGTGGTGATGATGATGGTGGTGATGATGACGATGATGATGGTGATGATGATGATGATAATGGTAATGATGATGATGGTGGTGGTGGTGATGATGATGGTGATGGTGGTGATGGTGGTGATGGTGGTGGTGGTGATGATGGTGGTGATGGTGGTGATGGTGATGGTGGTGATGGTGGTGATGGTGGTGATGGTGGTGGTGGTGGTGATGATGGTGATGATGATGGTGATGATGGTGGTGATGGTGGTGATGGTGGTGGTGGTGATGATGGTGATGATGATGGTGGTGATGATGATGGTGGTGATGGTGGTGATGGTGATGATGGTGGTGATGGTGATGATGGTGGTGGTGATGATGATGATGGTGGTGATGATGATGATGGTGGTGATGATGATGATGATGGTGGTGATGATGATGATGATGGTGGTGGTGATGATGGTGATGATGGTGGTGGTGGTGATGGTGGTGGTGGTGGTGGTGATGATGGTGATGATGATGGTGGTAGATGGTGGTGATGGTGGTGATGGTGATGGTGGTGGTGATGATGATGATGGTGGTGGTGGTGGTGGTGATGGTGGTGGTGGTGATGATTGGTGATGATGGTGGTGGTGATGGTGGTGATGGTGGTGATGGTGGTGATGGTGGTGATGATGGTGGTGGTGATGATGGTGGTGATGATGATGATGATGGTGGTGGTGGTGATGGTGGTGGTGGTGGTGATGGTGGTGGTGGTGGTGATGGTGGTGGTAGGTGGTGATGGTGATGGTGGTGGTGGTGGTGATGAGTGGTGGTGGTGGTGGTGATGGTGGTGATGGTGGTGATGATGGTGGTGGTGGTGATGGTGGTGATGGTGGTGGTGGTGGTGGTGGTGGTGATGGTGGTGGTGGTGGTGATGGTGGTGATGGTGGTGGTGGTGGTGGTGATGGTGGTGGTGAGTGGTGGGTGATGGTGGTGATGGTGGTGGTGGTGGTGGTGGTGGTGATGGTGGTGGTGGTGGTGGTGGTGGTGATGGTGGTGGTGGTGGTGATGGTGGTGGTGGTGGTGATGGTGGTGGTGGTGGTGATGGTGGTGATGATGGTGGTGGTGGTGATGGTGGTGATGGTGGTGATGGTGGTGGTGGTGGTGATGGTGGTGGTGGTGGTGGTGGTGGTGATGGTGGTGATGGTGGTGGTGGTGGTGATGGTGGTGGTGGTGGTGGTGATGGTGGTGGTGGTGATGGTGGTGATGGTGGTGATGGTGGTGGTGGTGGTGATGATGGTGATGATGATGGTGATGATGGTGGGTGATGGTGGTGATGGTGGTGGTGGTGATGATGGTGATGATGATGGTGGTGATGATGATGGTGGGTGATGGTGGTGATGGTGATGATGGTGGTGATGGTGATGATGGTGGTGGTGATGATGATGATGGTGGTGATGATGATGATGGTGGTGATGATGATGATGTGGTGGTGATGATGATGATGATGGTGGTGGTGATGATGGTGATGATGGTGGTGGTGGTGATGGTGGTGGTGGTGGTGGTGATGATGGTGATGATGATGGTGGTGATGGTGGTGATGGTGGTGATGGTGATGGTGGTGGTGATGATGATGATGGTGGTGGTGGTGGTGGTGATGGTGGTGGTGGTGATGATGGTGATGATGGTGGTTGGTGATGGTGGTGATGGTGGTGATGGTGGTGATGGTGGTGATGATGGTGGTGGTGATGATGGTGGTGATGATGATGATGATGGTGGTGGTGGTGATGGTGGTGGTGGTGGTGATGGTGGTGGTGGTGGTGATGGTGGTGGTGGTGGTGATGGTGATGGTGGTGGTGGTGGTGATGGTGGTGGTGGTGGTGGTGATGGTGGTGATGGTGGTGATGATGGTGGTGGTGGTGATGGTGGTGATGGTGGTGGGTGGTGGTGGTGGTGGTGATGGTGGTGGTGGTGGTGATGGTGGTGATGGTGGTGGTGGTGGTGGTGATGGTGGTGGTGATGGTGGTGATGGTGGTGATGGTGGTGGTGGTGGTGGTGATGGTGGTGGTGGTGGGTGGTGGTGGTGATGGTGGTGGTGGTGGTGATGGTGGTGGTGGTGGTGATGGTGGTGGTGGTGGTGATGGTGGTGATGATGGTGGTGGTGGTGATGGTGGGTGATGGTGGTGTGGTGGTGGTGGTGGTGATGGTGGTGGTGGTGGTGGTGGGTGGGTGGTGGATGGTGGTGATGGGTGGTTGGTGGGTGGTGATGGTGGTGGTGGTGGTGGGTGATGGTGGTGGTGGTGATGGTGGTGGTGGTGGTGATGGTGGTGGTGATGGTGGTGGTGGTGATGGTGGTGGTGGTGATGGTGGTGATGATGGTGGTGGTGGTGATGGTGGTGGTGGTGGTGATGGTGGTGATGATGGTGGTGGTGGTGGTGGTGATGATGGTGGTGGTGATGGTGGTGATGGTGGTGATGGTGATGGTGGTGGTGATGATGATGGTGGTGATGGTGGTGATGGTGGTGATGGTGGTGATGATGGTGGTGGTGATGATGGTGGTGATGATGATGATGATGGTGGTGGTGGTGATGGTGGTGGTGGTGATGATGGTGATGATGATGGTGGTGATGGTGGTGATGGTGGTGATGGTGGTGATGATGGTGGTGGTGATGATGGTGGTGTGATGATGATGATGGTGGTGGTGGTGGTGATGGTGGTGGGTGGTGATGGTGGTGGTGGTGGTGATGTGGTGGTGGTGATGATGATGGTGGTGATGGTGGTGGGTGGTGGTGATGATGGTGATGATGATGGTGGTGATGATGATGGTGGTGATGGTGGTGATGGTGATGATGGTGGTGATGGTGGTGATGGTGATGATGGTGGTGGTGATGATGATGATGGTGGTGATGGTGATGATGATGATGATGGTGGTGATGATGATGATGATGGTGGTGGTGATGATGGTGATGATGGTGGTGGTGGTGATGGTGGTGGTGGTGATGATGGTGATGATGATGGTGGTGATGGTGGTGATGGTGGTGATGGTGATGGTGGTGGTGATGATGATGATGATGATGGTGGTGGTGGTGGTGGTGATGGTGGTGGTGGTGATGATGGTGATGATGATGGTGGTGATGGTGGTGATGGTGGTGATGGTGGTGATGGTGGTGATGATGGTGGTGATGATGATGATGATGATGGTGATGGTGGTGATGGTGGTGATGATGATGATGGTGGTGATGATGATGATGGTGGTGGTGATGATGATGGTGGTGGTTGTGATGATGATGATGATGATGGTGGTGATGGTGGTGATGGTGGTGATGAAGATGGTGGCGGTGGTGGTGGTGACGATGATGGTGGTGATGATGATGGTGGTGATGATGACGATGATGATGGTGATGATGATGATGATAATGGTAATGATGATGATGGTGGTGGTGGTGATGATGATGGTGGTGATGATGATGGTGGTGATGGTGGTGATGGTGGTGATGGTGGTGGTGGTGATGATGGTGATGATGATGGTGGTGATGATGATGGTGGTGATGGTGGTGATGGTGATGATGGTGGTGATGGTGATGATGGTGGTGGTGATGATGATGATGGTGGTGATGGTGATGATGGTGGTGGTGATGATGATGATGGTGGTGATGATGATGATGGTGGTGATGATGATGATGATGATGGTGGTGATGATGATGATGGTGGTGGTGATGATGGTGATGATGGTGGTGGTGGTGATGGTGGTGGTGGTGATGATGGTGATGATGATGGTGGTGATGGTGGTGATGGTGGTGATGGTGATGGTGGTGGTGATGATGATGGTGATGATGATGATGATGGTGGTGGTGGTGGTGATGGTGGTGGTGGTGATGATGGTGATGATGATGGTGGTGATGGTGGTGATGGTGGTGATGGTGGTGATGGTGGTGATGATGGTGGTGGTGATGATGGTGGTGATGATGATGATGATGGTGGTGGTGGTGATGGTGGTGGTGGTGGTGATGGTGGTGGTGGTGGTGGTGGTGATGGTGGTGGTGGTGGTGGTGATGGTGGTGATGGTGGTGATGATGGTGGTGGTGGTGATGGTGGTGATGGTGGTGATGGTGGTGGTGGTGGTGATGGTGGTGGTGGTGGTGGTGATGGTGGTGGTGGTGGTGATGGTGGTGATGGTGGTGGTGGTGGTGGTGATGGTGGTGGTGATGGTGGTGATGATGATGATGGTGGTGGTGATGATGATGGTGGTGGTTGTGATGATGATGATGATGATGGTGGTGATGGTGGTGATGGTGGTGATGAAGATGGTGGCGGTGGTGGTGGTGACGATGATGGTGGTGATGATGATGGTGGTGATGATGACGATGATGATGGTGATGATGATGATGATAATGGTAATGATGATGATGGTGGTGGTGGTGATGATGATGGTGATGGTGGT
>NW_027621575.1:17500-20000 GCF_964198595.1 Lampetra fluviatilis | reverse complement strand
ACCAGCTGCTGCAGCTGGTGGAGCTCCACGTCCACCAAGTAGTCACCCCCCAGGGTGTCCACCAGAGACATCGTCACCTAGACACACACAGAGACACAGTGACACACACAGAGACACAGTGACACACACACAGAGACACACACAGAGACACACACACGTCCACCAAGTAGTCACCCCCCAGGGTGTCCACCAGAGACATCGTCACCTAGACACACACACGTCCACCAAGTAGTCACCCCCCAGGGTGTCCACCAGAGACATCGTCACCTAGACACACACAGAGACACAGTGACACACACAGAGACACAGTGACACACACAGAGACACACACAGAGACACACACACGTCCACCAAGTAGTCACCCCCCAGGGTGTCCACCAGAGACATCGTCACCTAGACACACACACGTCCACCAAGTAGTCACCCCCCAGGGTGTCCACCAGAGACATCGTCACCTAGACACACACAGAGACACAGTGACACACACAGAGACACAGTGACACACACAGTGACACACACAGAGACACACAGAGACACACACACAGAGACACACACAGAGACACACACACGTCCACCAAGTAGTCACCCCCCAGGGTGTCCACCAGAGACATCGTCACCTAGACACACACACGTCCACCAAGTAGTCACCCCCCAGGGTGTCCACCAGAGACATCGCTACCTAGACACACACACGTCCACCAAGTAGTCACCCCCCAGCGTGTCCACCAGAGACATCGTCACCTAGACACACACACGTCCACCAAGTAGTCACCCCCCAGGGTGTCCACCAGAGACATCGCTACCTAGACACACAGTGACACACAGAGACACAGAGACACACACACAGACACACACACACAGAGAGACACACACAGACACAGAGACACACAGAGACACACACAGACACACACACGTCCACCAAATAGTCACCCCCCAGCGTATCCACCAGAGACATCACTACCTAGACACACAGTGACACACAGAGACACAGAGACACACAGAGACACACACACACAGTGACACACAGTGACACACACACAGAGACACTCAGAGACACAGAGACACACACAGACACACAGACACAGAGACACAGAGACACACACAGAGACACACACACACACGTCCACCAAGTAGTCACCCCCCAGCTTGTCCACCAGAGACATCGCTACCTAGACACACACACAGTGACACACACACAGAGACACTCAGAGACACACAGAGACACAGAGACACACACAGACACACAGACACAGTGACACACAGACACACACAGATACACACACAGACACACACACAGACATCGCCACCTAGCCTGTCACACAAACAGACACACACACAGTGACACACAGAGACACACACACAGAGACACACACAGACACACACACAGACATCGCCACCGACCCTGGCACACACACAAAGAAACACACAGACACACACACACGGAGACACACAGAGACACACAGAGACACATACACACAGACACACACAGAGACACACAGAGACACACAGAGACACATACACACAGACACACACAGAGACACACAGAGACACATACACACAGTGACACACACAGTGACACACACACACAGTGACACACAGACACACACACAGTGACACACAGAGACACACACAGTGACACACAGAGACACACACACAGAGACACACAGAGACACATACACACAGTGACACACAGAGACACACACAGTGACACACAGAGACACACACAGAGACACACACAAACACACACACAGACATCGCCACCTAGCCTGGCACACACACAGAGACACACACAGACACACACACAGAGACACACAGAGACACATACACACAGACACACACAGAGACACACAGAGACACACAGAGACACACAGAGACACATACACACAGAGACACACAGAGACACACAGAGACACATACACACAGACACACACAGAGACACACAAAGACACACAGAGACACACAGAGACACATACACACAGAGACACACAGAGACACACAGAGACACATACACAGACACACACAGAGACACACAGAGACACACAGAGACACATACACACAGAGACACACAGAGACACATACACACAGACACACACAGAGACACACAGAGACACACAGAGACACACAGAGACACATACACAGACACACACAGAGACACACAGAGACACATACACACAGAGACACACAGAGATACATACACACAGAGACACATCATCATCATCGATTATCGATCATTATCGATCACCACTCAACAGCCTTGAAGGAGAGAGAATGGGGGGGGAGGGAGCGATCTCGCTCAACACCCAAAGGTTCAGCGAACAAACCCCACAACCAATTTAACCTACAAACTAACCATCATCATAATCGATTATTGATCATCGATCATCATCGATAATCATCGATCACCAGCCTTGAAGGAGAGAATGGGGGGAGGAAGCGATCTCGCTCAGCAGCCAAAGATTCAGCGAACAAACCACACACACCCTTAAACCGGTAACCTCCA
>NW_027621575.1:2500-12500 GCF_964198595.1 Lampetra fluviatilis | reverse complement strand
ATCATCACCACCATCACCACCATCACCATCATCATCACCACCATCACCATCATCACCATCACCATCACCACCATCACCACCACCATCACCACCATCATCATCACCACCATCACCACCACCATCACCACCATCACCACCACCATCACCACCATCATCATCACCACCATCACCACCACCATCACCACCATCACCATCATCATCACTACCATCACCACTACCACGTGGTGTGTTGTGTCCCCCATCTACCGCCTCTGCCGCTCCTGGCTCGCCGTGACGTCACCCAAGCCGTTGGTGCGGTGACGTCACCACCACTCCCCCAAGACACACACAGTGCGCTAACCACTGCACCACCACTCCCCCCCAAGACACACACACAGTGCGCTAACCACTGCACCACCACTCCCCCAAGACACACACACAGTGCGCTAACCACTGCACCACCACTCCCCCAAGACACACACACAGTGCGCTAACCACTGCACCACCGCTCCCCCAAGACACACACACAGTGCGCTAACCACTGCACCACCACTCCCCCAAGACACACACACAGTGCGCTAACCACTGCACCACCACTCCCCCAAGACACACACACAGTGCGCTAACCACTGCACCACCACTCACCCAAGACACACACACAGTGCGCTAACCACTGCACCACCGCTCCCCCAAGACACAGACACAGTGCGCTAACCACTGCACCACCACTCCCCCAAGACACACACACAGTGCGCTAACCACTGCACCACCACTCCCCCAAGACACACACACAGTGCGCTAACCACTGCACCACCACTCCCCACTCACACACAGTGCGCTAACCACTGCACCACCACTCCCCCAAGACACACACACAGTGCGCTAACCACTGCACCACCACTCCTCCAAGACACACACACAGTGCGCTAACCACTGCACCACCACTCCCCCAAGACACACACACAGTGCGCTAACCACTGCACCACCACTCCTCCAAGACACACACACAGTGCGCTAACCACTGCACCACCACTCCCCCAAGACACACACACAGTGCGCTAACCACTGCACCACCACTCCCCCCAGACACACACACAGTGCGCTAACCACTGCACCACCACTCCCCCAAGACACACACACAGTGCGCTAACCACTGCACCACCACTCCCCCAAGACACACACACAGTGCGCTAACCACTGCACCACCACTCCCCCAAGACACACACACAGTGCGCTAACCACTGCACCACCGCTCCCCCAAGACACACACACAGTGCGCTAACCACTGCACCACCACTCCCCCAAGACACACACACAGTGCGCTAACCACTGCACCACCACTCCCCCAAGACACACACACAGTGCCCTAACCACTGCACCACCGCTCCCCCAAGACACACACACAGTGCGCTAACCACTGCACCACCGCTCCCCCAAGACACACACACAGTGCGCTAACCACTGCACCACCACTCCCCCCCAAGACACACACACAGTGCGCTAACCACTGCACCACCACTCCCCCAAGACACACACACAGTGCGCTAACCACTGCACCACCACTCCCCCAAGACACACACACAGTGCGCTAACCACTGCACCACCGCTCCCCCCACACACACACAGTGAACTAACCACTGCACCACCGCTCCCCCAAGACACACACACAGTGCGCTAACCACTGCACCACCGCTCCCCCAAGACACACACACAGTGCGCTAACCACTGCACCACCACTCCCCCAAGACACACACACAGTGCCCTAACCACTGCACCACCGCTCCCCCAAGACACACACACAGTGCGCTAACCACTGCACCACCACTCCCCCAAGACACACACACAGTGCGCTAACCACTGCACCACCGCTCCCCTAAGACACGTGAAGTGTCGAACGCCCGCTGGCAGGAGGTCACGGGACAGACCCAGCAGGTGCCACGGGTTTGTACTGCTGTGCCAGGCTAGGTGCACCAGGTCACGGGACAGACCCAGCAGGTGCCACGGGTCGACCGAGATGAGTGGCTGATGCACCACCTGTGCCCCCTACTGTGCCAACTTGCTGCGCTTTAGCCACCCGGCGCTCCGCTCGTTGTTGTGAGCGTCGCTCCTCCGCCCTCCGTTGTTGCTGGAGGGCGACTGCCTCCAACTGCCCAGTAGCCTCAAGGTGCACCTAGCCTGGCACTGCCCAGTAGCAGCGTCCTTCACGAGCCTCCTCCACTGAGGCCGATCTTGACACCGCTGGTACCAGTCATCGGCAAGTCCACTCAGCTCCACGTCCTCCTGTACCACATCACTCCATCTCTTCTCTAGCCCGTGTCACTCACACACTCACCCACTCACTCACCCACTCACTCACCCACTCACTCACTCACCCACTCATTCACTCACTCACTCACCCACTCACTCACTCACACTCACTCACCCACTCACTCACTCACACACTCACCCACTCACTCACCCACTCACTCACACACTCACTCAGCTCCACGTCCTCCTGTACCACATCACTCCATCTCTTCTCTAGCCCGTGTCACTCACACTCACCCACTCACTCACCCACTCATTCACTCACTCACCCACTCACTCACACACTCACCCACTCACTCACCCACTCACTCACTCACCCACTCACTCACCCACTCACTCACCCACTCACTCAGCTCCACGTCCTCCTGTACCACATCGCTCCATCTCTTCTCTAGCCTGTGTCACTCACACACTCACCCACTCACTCACCCACACACTCACACACTCACTCAGCTCCACGTCCTCCTGTACCACATCGCTCCATCTCTTCTCTAGCCCGTGTCACTCACACTCACCCACTCACTCACCCACTCATTCACTCACTCACTCACTCACCCACTCACCCACTCACTCACCCACTCACTCACCCACTCACTCACCCACTCACTCACCCACTCACTCACCCACTCACTCAGCTCCACGTCCTCCTGTACCACATCACTCCATCTCTTCTCTAGCCCGTGTCACTCACACACTCACCCGCTCACTCACCCACTCATTCACTCACTCACCCACTCACTCACCCACTCACTCACCCACTCACTCACCCACTCACTCACCCACTCACTCAGCTCCAGGTCCTCCTGTACCACGTCACTCCATCTCTTCTCTAGCCCGTGTCACTCACACACTCACCCACTCACTCACCCACCCACTCACTCACCCACTCACTCACTCACACACTCACTCACTCACACTCACTCACCCACTCACTCACACACTCACCCACTCATTCACTCACTCACCCACTCACTCACCCACTCACTCAGCTCCACGTCCTCCTGTACCACGTCACTCCATCTCTTCTCTAGCCCGTGTCACTCACACTCACTCACTCACTCACCCACTCATTCACTCACTCACCCACTCACTCACCCACTCACCCACTCACTCACCCACTCACTCACCCACTCACTCACACACTCACTCACCCACTCACTCACCCACTCACTCACTCACCCACTCACTCACCCACTCACCCACTCACTCACCCACTCACTCACCCACTCACTCACACACTCACTCACCCACTCACTCACCCACTCACTCAGCTCCACGTCCTCCTGTACCACGTCACTCCATCTCTTCTCTAGCCCGTGTCACTCACACTCACCCACTCACTCACACACTCACTCACCCACTCACTCACCCACTCACTCACCCACTCACTCACCCACTCATTCACTCACACACTCACACACTCACTCACCCACTCACTCACTCACCCACTCACTCACACACTCACTCAGCTCCACGTCCTCCTGTACCACATCACTCCATCTCTTCTCTAGCCCGTGTCACTCACACACTCACCCACTCACTCACCCACTCACTCACCCACTCACTCACCCACTCACTCACCCACTCACTCACCCACTCACTCACCCACTCACTCACCCACTCACTCACCCACACACTCACCCACTCACTCACCCACTCATTCACTCACTCACACACTCACCCACTCATTCACTCACTCACCCACTCACTCACCCACTCATTCACTCACTCACCCACTCACTCACACACTCACCCACTCATTCACTCACTCACCCACTCACTCACCCACTCACTCACTCACCCACTCACCCACTCATTCACTCACTCACCCACTCACTCACACACTCACCCACTCATTCACTCACTCACCCACTCACCCACTCACTCACCCACTCATTCACTCACTCACCCACTCACCCACTCATTCACTCACTCACCCACTCACTCACACACTCACCCACTCATTCACTCACTCACCCACTCACTCACTCACTCACCCACTCACTCACTCACTCACCCACTCACTCAGCTCCACGTCCTCCTGTACCACATCACTCCATCTCTTCTCTAGCCCGTGTCACTCACACTCACCCACTCACCCACTCACTCACCCACTCACTCACCCACTCACTCAGCTCCACGTCCTCCTGTACCACGTCACTCCATCTCTTCTCTAGCCCGTGTCACTCACACACTCACCCACTCACTCACCCACTCATTCACTCACTCACCCACTCACTCACACACTCACCCACTCATTCACTCACTCACCCACTCACTCACTCACCCACTCACTCACCCACTCATTCACTCACTCACCCACTCACTCACTCACACACTCACCCACTCATTCACTCACTCACCCACTCACTCACCCACTCATTCACTCACTCACCCACTCACTCACTCACACACTCACCCACTCATTCACTCACTCACCCACTCACTCACCCACTCACTCAGCTCCAGGTCCTCCTGTACCACGTCACTCCATCTCTTCTCTAGCCCGTGTCACTCACACACTCACCCACTCACTCACCCACCCACCCACTCACCCACTCACTCACCCACTCACTCACCCACTCACTCACCCACTCACTCACTCACTCAGCTCCAGGTCCTCCTGTACCACATCACTCCATCTCTTCTCTAGCCCGTGTCACTCACACTCACCCACTCACTCACCCACTCACTCACCCACACACTCACTCACCCACTCACTCACTCACTCACACACTCACTCACACACTCATTCACTCACTCACCCACTCACTCAGCTCCAGGTCCTCCTGTACCACGTCACTCCATCTCTTCTCTAGCCCGTGTCACTCACACTCACCCACTCACTCACCCACACACTCACTCACACACTCACTCACTCACTCACACACTCACTCACACTCACTCACCCACTCACTCACTCACCCACTCACTCACCCACTCACTCACCCACTCACTCACCCACTCACTCACACACTCACTCAGCTCCACGTCCTCCTGTACCACGTCACTCCATCTCTTCTCTAGCCCGTGTCACTCACACACTCACCCACTCACTCACCCACTCATTCACTCACTCACCCACCCACTCACTCACCCACTCACTCACCCACTCACTCACCCACTCACTCAGCTCCACGTCCTCCTGTACCACGTCACTCCATCTCTTCTCTAGCCCGTGTCACTCACACACTCACCCACTCACTCACCCACTCATTCACTCACTCACCCACCCACTCACTCACCCACTCACTCACCCACTCACTCACCCACTCACTCAGCTCCACGTCCTCCTGTACCACGTCACTCCATCTCTTCTCTAGCCCGTGTCACTCACACACTCACCCACTCACTCACCCACTCATTCACTCACTCACCCACTCACTCACACACTCACCCACTCATTCACTCACTCACCCACTCACTCACTCACCCACTCACTCACCCACTCATTCACTCACTCACCCACTCACTCACACACTCACTCACCCACTCACTCACTCACACTCACTCACCCACTCACTCACACACTCACTCACACACTCACCCACTCACTCACTCACCCACTCACCCACTCACTCACTCACCCACTCACTCAGCTCCAGGTCCTCCTGTACCACATCGCTCCATCTCTTCTCTAGCCCGTGTCACTCACTCACCCACTCACTCACCCACTCACTCACCCACACACTCACTCACCCACTCACTCACTCACCCACTCACCCACCCACTCACTCAGCTCCAGGTCCTCCTGTACCACATCGCTCCATCTCTTCTCTAGCCCGTGTCACTCACTCACTCACCCACTCATTCACCCACTCATTCACTCACTCACTCACCCACTCACTCACCCAGCTCCACGTCCTCCTGTACCACATCGCTCCATCTCTTCTCTAGCCCGTGTCACTCACACACTCACCCACTCACTCACCCACTCATTCACTCACTCACCCACCCACTCACTCACCCACTCACTCACCCACTCACTCACCCACTCACTCACTCACTCACCCACTCACTCACCCACTCATTCACTCACTCACCCACTCACTCACCCACTCACTCACCCACTCACTCAGCTCCACGTCCTCCTGTACCACATCACTCCATCTCTTCTCTAGCCCGTGTCACTCACACTCACCCACTCACTCACCCACTCACTCACTCACACACTCACACACACACTCACTCACCCACTCACTCACTCACTCACACACACACTCACTCACTCACCCACTCACTCAGCTCCACGTCCTCCTGTACCACATCACTCCATCTCTTCTCTAGCCCGTGTCACTCACTCACTCACTCACCCACTCACTCACCCACTCACTCACTCAGCTCCACGTCCTCCTGTACCACATCACTCCATCTCTTCTCTAGCCCGTGTCACTCACACACTCACCCACTCACTCACCCACTCACTCACCCACTCATTCACCCACTCACTCACCCACTCACTCACCCACCCACTCACTCAGCTCCAGGTCCTCCTGTACCACATCACTCCATCTCTTCTCTATCCCGTGTCACTCACACACTCGCAGACTAAAACACACTCGCACAAACACGCAGACTAAAACACACTCGCACAAACTCACACAGACTCACACAGACTCACACACACACACAAACTCACACACACACACAGACTCACACAGACTCACACACACACAGACTCACACACACACAAACTCACACACACACACACTCACACAGACTCACACACACACAGACTCACACACACACAGACTCACACACACACACTCACACACACTCACACACAAACTCACACACACACACAGACTCACACACACACATACACACTCACAGACTCACACACACACAGACTCACACACACACATACACACTCACAGACTCACACACACACAAACTCACACACACACACACAGAGACTCACTCACAGACTCGCACACACACACAGACTCACAAACACACTGACTCACACACACACTGACTCACACACACACACTCACACACAGACTCACACAAACACTCACAGACTCACACACAAACTCACACACACACTCACAGACACACAAACTCACACACTCACACACACTCGCACAGACACAGACTCGCACACACACACAAACTCACACACAAACTCACACACACAAACTCACAGACTCGCACACACACAGACTCGCACACACACACAGACTCACACACACACACTCGCACACACACAGACTCGCACACACACAGACTCGCACAGACACACAAACTCACACGCACAGACACACAAACTCACACACACAGACTCACACACACACAGACTCACTCACTCACAGACTCACACACACACTCACAGACTCACACACACACAGACTCACACACACACAGACTCACTCACTCACAGACTCACTCACAGACTCACACACACACACACAGACTCACACACACACACACAGACTCACACACACACAAGAGACTCCAACGCAGGCGGCGTTATGTAATGATGTAGACACCTTTTATTTCAATCGGACGTCACGTGACCAACTCTTCCCCCCCTTCCAGCGGGTCACGTGCGCACACGCACACAGAGAGAGGTTAAGGGTCGCGGCTCGGACCGAACCAAGTGACCTACAGGACGACGGGAGGGGGGGGGGGCACGGTGGGGCAAACCATTTGAGTGGCGATGGTGGGGGGGGGGGGGATTGAACGCGAAGGACGGTGATTGGTCTAGAGCCGAGTTGGGCGAGTCCATTGTGTCTCAGTGTGTGGGGGGGGGGTATGGGGATTGAGTGGGAAGGACGGTGATTGGTCTAGAGCCGAGTTGGGCGAGTCCATTGCGTCTCAGTGTGTGGGGGGGGGGGTTTGGGGATTGAGTGGGAAGGACGGTGATTGGTCTAGAGCCGAGTTGGGCGAGTCCATTGCGTCTCAGTGTGTGGGGGGGGGGGTATGGGGATTGAGTGGGAAGGACGGTGATTGGTCTAGAGCCGAGTTGGGCGAGTCCATTGCGTCTCAGTGTGTGGGGGGGGGGGGGTATGGGGATTGAGTGGGAAGGACGGTGATTGGTCTAGAGCCGAGTTGGGCGAGTCCATTGCGTCTCAGTGTGTGGGGGGGGGGTATGGGGATTGAGTGGGAAGGACGGTGATTGGTCTAGAGCCGAGTTGGGCGAGTCCATTGCGTCTCAGTGTGTGGGGGGGGGGTTTGGGGATTGAGTGGGAAGGACGGTGATTGGTCAAGAGCCGAGTTGGGCGAGTCCATTGTGTCTCAGTGTGTGGGGGGGGGGTATGGGGATTGAGTGGGAAGGACGGTGATTGGTCTAGAGCCGAGTTGGGTGAGTCCATTGGGTCTCAGTGTGTGGGGGGGGGGTATGGGGATTGAGTGGGAAGGACGGTGATTGGTCTAGAGCCGAGTTGGGCGAGTCCATTGTGTCTCAGTGTGTGGGGGGGGGGTATGGGGATTGAGTGGGAAGGACGGTGATTGGTCTAGAGCCGAGTTGGGTGAGTCCATTGCGTCTCAGTGTGTGTGGGGGGGGGGGTTTGGGGATTGAGTGGGAAGGACGGTGATTGGTCTAGAGCCGAGTTGGGCGAGTCCATTGCGTCTCAGTGTGTGGGGGGGGGGGGTATGGGGATTGAGTGGGAAGGACGGTGATTGGTCTAGAGCCGAGTTGGGCGAGTCCATTGCGTCTCAGTGTGTGGGCGGGGGGGTATGGGGATTGAGTGGGAAGGACGGTGATTGGTCTAGAGCCGAGTTGGGTGAGTCCATTGCGTCTCAGTGTGTGGGGGGGGGGGTATGGGGATTGAGTGGGAAGGACGGTGATTGGTCTAGAGCCGAGTTGGGCGAGTCCATTGCGTCTCAGTGTGTGGGGGGGGGGGTTTGGGGATTGAGTGGGAAGGACGGTGATTGGTCAAGAGCCGAGTTGGGCGAGTCCATTGTGTCTCAGTGTGTGGGGGGGGGGGTATGGGGATTGAGTGGGAAGGACGGTGATTGGTCTAGAGCCGAGTTGGGTGAGTCCATTGGGTCTCAGTGTGTGGGGGGGGGGTATGGGGATTGAGTGGGAAGGACGGTGATTGGTCTAGAGCCGAGTTGGGCGAGTCCATTGTGTCTCAGTGTGTGGGGGGGGGGTATGGGGATTGAGTGGGAAGGACGGTGATTGGTCTAGAGCCGAGTTGGGTGAGTCCATTGCGTCTCAGTGTGTGGGGGGGGGGGGTTTGGGGATTGAGTGGGAAGGACGGTGATTGGTCTAGAGCCGAGTTGGGCGAGTCCATTGCGTCTCAGTGTGTGGGGGGGGGGTATGGGATTGAGTGGGAAGGACGGTCATTGGTCTAGAGCCGAGTTGGGCGAGTCCATTGCGTCTCAGTGTGTGGGGGGGGGGGTATGGGGATTGAGTGGGAAGGACGGTGATTGGTCTAGAGCCGAGTTGGGCGAGTCCATTGTGTCTCAGTGTGTGGGGGGGGGGTATGGGGATTGAGTGGGAAGGACGGTGATTGGTCAAGAGCCGAGTTGGGCGAGTCCATTGCGTCTCAGTGTGTGGGGGGGGGGGTTTGGGATTGAGTGGAAGGACGGTGATTGGTCTAGAGCCGAGTTGGGCGAGTCCATTGCGTCTCAGTGTGTGGGGGGGGGGTTTGGGATTGAGTGGAAGGACGGTGATTGGTCTAGAGCCGAGTTGGGCGAGTCCATTGGGTCTCTGTGTGTGGGGGGGGGTGGTGGGGGGAGTGAGTGGGAAGGAGGCTGATTGGTT
>NW_027621574.1:0-27500 GCF_964198595.1 Lampetra fluviatilis | reverse complement strand
TACGCAACCGATGAAAAGATATTGCCGCTCAACTGATTCGGAGTGAGACCTCTGCTGTCAAACCGGAGCCGGTCATGAGCACACTGCCCAGGTATGGGAAACTCTCCACTCTCTCCACAACTGCCCCATCACCGATTGGAAGTTGTGGGGGGTGGAGTGTCCGATGGTACAAAATACCCAGGCAGGTGCTTAGTTTTGGTGGGGCTGATGGTAAGGCCCCACCTCTTAGTGGCACGCTCCAATCTCAGCAGCAGCGCCTCCAACTCCTCCTCTGAGTGAGCAGAAATCACCAGATCATTGGCATACACAACGTGGTTGAGCAATAGGCAGGCAGCCATCCCTTGACCGCACCCGGGCATCGATCAGCCTCCCATTGTATCTGTACCAGATGGAAATTTCTCCGGTACAGCCATCGAAGGCTTCACGAACTACGCGGTCGAAATAGATGTCAAATAATGTGGGAGCCAGAGGACATCCCTGTCGCACCCCAAGGTGTACAGGGAATGGCTCCGACTCCCGGCCACGTAGTTTTACCCGGGCCCGCTCACCATCACGAAGGTCCTTGATGATCGTGAGCAGAGGGTCAGGGACTCCGAAAGCACGAAGAACAATCCAGAGCCCAGGCCCACTGATGGTATCATAGGCCTTGACCAGGTCAATAAAGCAGAGATGTAGGTCTTGTTGGAATTCCCTACACCTCTGCTGTAGCAGACGGACAGAAAATATGGCATCAACCACCACCACCATCATCACCACCATCACCACCACCATCACCACCAGCACAACTACCATCACCACCATCATCACCACCAACATCACCATTATCATCACCACCACCATCACCACCACCATCACCACCACCATCATCACCACCATCACCACCACCATCACCACCATCACCACCACAACCAGCACCACCATCACCATCATCACCACCATCACCACCATCATCACCACAACCAGCACCACCATCACCACCATCACCACCACCTTCACCACCACCACAACTACCACAACCATCACCAACACCACCACAACTACCACAACCACCACTATCAACATCACCATCACCACCATCACCACCACCACCATTACAACCACCACAACCACCACCATCACCACCACCACAACCACCATCATCAACATCACCACCACCACCACCATCACCACCACCACCATCACAACCCCCCACGTGTTGTTGCCCACCACCATCACCACAACAACCACAACCACCACAACCACCACCACAACAACCACAACCACCACCACAACAACCACCACCACCACAACCATCACAACCACCAACACCCCACGTGTTGTTGCCCACCACCACCACCACCATCACAACCACCACCACCACCACAACAACCACCACCACCACCATCACCACCACAACCCCCCACGTGTTGTTGCCTACCACCACCACCACCATCACAACCACAACCACCACCACAACAACCACCACCACCATCACCACCACAACCCCCCACGTGTTGTTGCCCACCACCACCACCATCACCACAACCACCACCACAACAACCACCACCACCACCACCACCACCACAACCCCCCACGTGTTGTTGTCCACCACCACCACCACCACCACAACCCCCCACGTGTTGTTGCCCACCACCACCACCACCACCTTAGGGCGTTTCCCCAGAGACTCTCGTCTGGTCTACGGCCGAGGGCATCGCTGTGAAACCGGTGTACACCCGCCGTGACCTCCCCAAGCTCCGTGACGGTGGTGGCGGTGGTGGTGGTGGTGGCGGTGGTGGCGGTGGTGGTGGTGGTGGCGGTGGTGGTGGTGGTGGCGGTGGTGGTGACGGTGGTGGTGGCGGTGGTGATGAGCTCCCAGGGGTGTTCCCCTACACACGGGGTCCACACACCACCATGTACACGCACCGGCCCTGGACGGTGAGGCAATACGCCGGCTTCAGCACGGTGGAGGAGAGTAACGCCTTCTACCGGTGAGGCTCGCTCAGTCGCTCAGTCACTCAGCTACTCGCTCAGTCGCTCGCTCGCTCACTCAGTCGCTCGCTCAGTCGCTCAGTCACTCAGCTACTCGCTCAGTCGCTCGCTCGCTCGCTCACTCAGTCGCTCGCTCAGTCGCTCAGTCACTCAGCTACTCGCTCAGTCGCTCGCTCGCTCACTCAGTCGCTCGCTCAGTCACTCAGCTACTCGCTCAGTCGCTCGCTCGCTCAGTCGCTCGCTCGCTCACTCAGTCGCTCGCTCGTTCAGTCGCTCAGTCACTCAGCTACTCGCTCACTCGCTCAGTCGCTCGCTCGTTCAGTCGCTCAGTCACTCAGCTACTCGCTCAGTCGCTCGCTCGTTCAGTCGCTCAGTCACTCAGCTACTCGCTCACTCGCTCAGTCGCTCGCTCGTTCAGTCGCTCAGTCGCTCAGTCACTCGCTCACTCGCTCAGTCGCTCGCTCAGTCACTCAGTCACTCAGCTACTCGCTCAGTCACTCAGTCACTCAGTCGCTCACTCGCTCAGTCACTCGCTCACTCGCTCACTCAGCTACTCGCTCAGTCACTCAGTCACTCAGTCGCTCACTCGCTCAGTCACTCGCTCACTCGCTCAGTCGCTCAGTCGCTCAGTCGCTCAGTCACTCAGTCACTCAGTCGCTCACTCGCTCAGTCACTCGCTCACTCGCTCAGTCGCTCAGTCGCTCAGTCACTCAGTCACTCAGTCGCTCACTCGCTCAGTCACTCGCTCACTCGCTCAGTCGCTCAGTCGCTCAGTCACTCAGTCACTCAGTCGCTCACTCGCTCAGTCACTCGCTCACTCGCTCAGTCGCTCAGTCGCTCAGTCGCTCACTCGCTCAGTCGCTCAGTCGCTCACTCGCTCAGTCACTCGCTCACTCGCTCAGTCGCTCAGTCACTCGCTCACTCGCTCAGTCGCTCGCTCAGTCACTCAGTCACTCAGTCGCTCACTCGCTCAGTCACTCAGTCACTCGCTCACTCGCTCACTCGCTCAGTCGCTCAGTCACTCAGTCACTCAGTCGCTCACTCGCTCAGTCACTCGCTCACTCGCTCACTCGCTCACTCGCTCAGTCGCTCGCTCAGTCGCTCAGTCACTCAGTCGCTCAGTCGCTCACTCGCTCAGTCACTCGCTCACTCGCTCAGTCACTCAGTCACTCAGTCGCTCACTCGCTCAGTCACTCGCTCACTCGCTCAGTCGCTCAGTCGCTCAGTCGCTCGCTCACTCGCTCAGTCGCTCGCTCAGTCACTCAGTCACTCACTCGCTCAGTCACTCGCTCACTCGCTCACTCAGCTACTCGCTCAGTCACTCAGTCACTCAGTCGCTCACTCGCTCAGTCACTCGCTCACTCGCTCAGTCGCTCAGTCGCTCAGTCACTCAGTCACTCAGTCGCTCACTCGCTCAGTCACTCGCTCACTCGCTCAGTCGCTCAGTCGCTCAGTCGCTCGCTCACTCGCTCAGTCGCTCGCTCAGTCACTCAGTCACTCACTCGCTCAGTCACTCGCTCACTCGCTCACTCAGCTACTCGCTCAGTCACTCAGTCACTCAGTCGCTCACTCGCTCAGTCACTCGCTCACTCGCTCAGTCGCTCAGTCGCTCAGTCGCTCAGTCACTCAGTCACTCAGTCGCTCAGTCACTCGCTCACTCGCTCACTCGCTCAGTCGCTCAGTCGCTCAGTCGCTCAGTCGCTCAGTCGCTCGCTCACTCGCTCAGTCGCTCGCTCAGTCACTCAGTCACTCAGCTACTCGCTCAGTCACTCAGTCACTCAGTCGCTCACTCGCTCAGTCACTCGCTCACTCGCTCACTCAGCTACTCGCTCAGTCACTCAGTCACTCAGTCGCTCACTCGCTCAGTCACTCGCTCACTCGCTCAGTCGCTCAGTCGCTCAGTCACTCAGTCACTCAGTCGCTCACTCGCTCAGTCACTCGCTCACTCGCTCAGTCGCTCAGTCGCTCAGTCACTCAGTCACTCAGTCACTCGCTCACTCGCTCAGTCGCTCAGTCGCTCACTCGCTCAGTCGCTCAGTCACTCAGTCACTCAGCTACTCGCTCAGTCACTCAGTCACTCAGTCGCTCACTCGCTCAGTCACTCGCTCACTCGCTCAGTCGCTCGCTCAGTCACTCAGTCACTCAGTCGCTCACTCGCTCAGTCACTCAGTCGCTCAGTCGCTCACTCGCTCAGTCACTCGCTCACTCGCTCACTCGCTCAGTCGCTCAGTCACTCAGTCACTCAGTCGCTCACTCGCTCAGTCACTCGCTCACTCGCTCAGTCGCTCAGTCGCTCAGTTGCTCACTCGCTCAGTCACTCGCTCACTCGCTCAGTCGCTCAGTCACTCAGTCACTCAGTCGCTCACTCGCTCAGTCACTCGCTCACTCGCTCAGTCGCTCAGTCACTCAGTCACTCAGTCGCTCACTCGCTCAGTCACTCGCTCACTCGCTCAGTCGCTCAGTCGCTCAGTCGCTCACTCGCTCAGTCACTCGCTCACTCGCTCAGTCGCTCAGTCGCTCAGTCACTCAGTCACTCAGTCGCTCACTCGCTCAGTCACTCGCTCACTCGCTCAGTCGCTCAGTCGCTCAGTCACTCAGTCACTCAGTCGCTCACTCGCTCAGTCACTCGCTCACTCGCTCAGTCGCTCAGTCGCTCAGTCACTCGCTCACTCGCTCAGTCGCTCAGTCGCTCAGTCACTCAGTCACTCAGTCGCTCACTCGCTCAGTCACTCGCTCACTCGCTCAGTCGCTCAGTCGCTCAGTCACTCAGTCACTCAGTCACTCAGTCGCTCACTCGCTCAGTCACTCGCTCACTCGCTCAGTCGCTCAGTCGCTCAGTCACTCAGTCACTCAGTCACTCAGTCGCTCACTCGCTCAGTCACTCGCTCACTCGCTCAGTCGCTCAGTCGCTCAGTCACTCAGTCACTCAGTCGCTCACTTGCTCAGTCACTCGCTCACTCGCTCAGTCGCTCAGTCGCTCAGTCACTCAGTCACTCAGTCGCTCACTCGCTCAGTCACTCGCTCACTCGCTCAGTCGCTCAGTCGCTCAGTCACTCAGCTACTCGCTCAGCTACTCAGCCACTCACTCAGCTACCACTCACCACGCACTCACTCACCACTAACTCGCTCACCACTCGCTCACTCACTCAGCTACTCACTCACTCGCTCATTCGCTACTCACTCAGCCACTCGCTCACTCACTCAGCCGCTCACCACTCACTCAGCCACTCACTCGCTCACTCACCACTCGCTCAGCCACTCACTCACTCGCTCACTCACCACTCGCTCAGCCACTCGCACACTCACTCACTCAGCTACTCACTCGCTCACTCACTCACCACTCACTCACCACTCGCTCAGCCACTCACTCACTCAGCCACTCACTCACTCGCTCAGCCACTCAGCCACTCAGCCACTCACTCACTCACTCGCTCACCACTCGCTCACCACTCGCACACTCACTCACTCAGCTACTCACTCACTCGCTCACTCACTCACCACTCACTCACCACTCGCTCAGCCACTCACTCACTCAGCCACTCACTCAGCCACTCAGCCACTCACTACTCACCACTCAGCCACTCACTCACTCGCTCACCACTCGCACACTCACTCACTCAGCTACTCACTCGCTCACTCACTCACCACTCACTCACCACTCGCTCAGCCACTCACTCACTCAGCCACTCACTCACTCGCTCAGCCACTCACTCGCTCACTCACTCACTCACTCACTCGCTCACCACTCGCACACTCACTCACTCAGCTACTCACTCACTCGCTCACTCACTCACCACTCACTCACCACTCGCTCAGCCACTCACTCACTCAGCCACTCACTCACTCGCTCAGCCGCTCAGCCACTCACTCACTCGCTCACTCACCACTCGCTCAGCCACTCGCACACTCACTCACTCAGCTACTCACTCGCTCACTCACTCACCACTCACTCACCACTCGCTCAGCCACTCACTCACTCAGCCACTCACTCACTCGCTCAGCCACTCAGCCACTCAGCCACTCACTCACTCACTCGCTCACCACTCGCTCACCACTCGCACACTCACTCACTCAGCTACTCACTCACTCGCTCACTCACTCACCACTCACTCACCACTCGCTCAGCCACTCACTCACTCAGCCACTCACTCAGCCACTCAGCCACTCACTACTCACCACTCAGCCACTCACTCACTCGCTCACCACTCGCACACTCACTCACTCAGCTACTCACTCGCTCACTCACTCACCACTCACTCACCACTCGCTCAGCCACTCACTCACTCAGCCACTCACTCACTCGCTCAGCCACTCACTCGCTCACTCACTCACTCACTCACTCGCTCACCACTCGCACACTCACTCACTCAGCTACTCACTCACTCGCTCACTCACTCACCACTCACTCACCACTCGCTCAGCCACTCACTCACTCAGCCACTCACTCACTCGCTCAGCCACTCAGCCACTCAGCCACTCACTCACTCACTCGCTCACCACTCGCTCACCACTCGCACACTCACTCACTCAGCTACTCACTCACTCGCTCACTCACTCACCACTCACTCACCACTCGCTCAGCCACTCACTCACTCAGCCACTCACTCAGCCACTCAGCCACTCGCTACTCACCACTCAGCCACTCACTCACTCGCTCACCACTCGCACACTCACTCACTCAGCTACTCACTCGCTCACTCACTCACCACTCGCTCAGCCACTCACTCACTCAGCCACTCACTCGCTCAGCCACTCACTCGCTCACTCACTCACTCACTCGCTCACCACTCGCACACTCACTCGCTCACCACTCGCACACTCACTCACTCAGCTACTCACTCGCTCACTCACTCACCACTCACTCACCACTCGCTCAGTCACTCACTCACTCGCTCACTCACTCAATCACCACTCACTCACCACTTGCCACTCACTCAGTCACTCACTCAGTCACTCAGTCACTCACTCAGTCACTCACTCAGTCACCGACTCACTCAGTCACTCAGTCACTCACTCAGTCAGTCACTCACTCACCACTCACTCAGTCACTCAGTCACTCACTCAGTCAGTCACTCACTCACCACTCACTCAGTCACTCAGTCACTCACTCAGTCACTCACTCAGTCACCGACTCACTCAGTCACTCAGTCACTCACTCAGTCAGTCACTCACTCACCACTCACTCAGTCACTCAGTCACTCACTCAGTCAGTCACTCACTCACCACTCACTCAGTCACTCAGTCACTCAGTCAGTCAGTCACTCACTCACCACTCACTCAGTCACTCAGTCACTCACTCAGTCAGTCACTCACTCACCACTCACTCAGTCACTCAGTCACTCACTCAGTCACCGACTCACTCACTCACTCAGTCACTCAGTCACTCACTCAGTCAGTCACTCACTCACCACTCACTCAGTCACTCAGTCACTCACTCAGTCACTCACTCAGTCACCGACTCACTCAGTCACTCAGTCACTCACTCAGTCAGTCACTCACTCACCACTCACTCAGTCACTCAGTCACTCACTCAGTCAGTCACTCACTCACCACTCACTCAGTCACTCAGTCACTCAGTCAGTCAGTCACTCACTCACCACTCACTCAGTCACTCAGTCACTCACTCAGTCAGTCACTCACTCACCACTCACTCAGTCACTCAGTCACTCACTCAGTCACCGACTCACTCACTCACTCAGTCACTCAGTCACTCACTCACTCAGTCACTCACTCACTCAGTCACTCACTCAGTCAGTCACTCACTCACCACTCACTCAGTCACTCAGTCACTCAGTCACTCACTCAGTCAGTCACTCACTCACCACTCACTCAGTCACTCAGTCACTCAGTCACTCACTCAGTCAGTCACTCACTCACCACTCACTCAGTCACTCAGTCACTCAGTCACTCACTCAGTCAGTCACTCACTCACCACTCACTCAGTCACTCAGTCACTCAGTCACTCACTCAGTCAGTCACTCACTCACCACTCACTCAGTCACTCAGTCACTCAGTCACTCACTCAGTCAGTCACTCACTCACCACTCACTCAGTCACTCAGTCACTCAGTCACTCACTCAGTCAGTCACTCACTCACCACTCACTCAGTCACTCAGTCACTCAGTCACTCACTCAGTCAGTCACTCACTCACCACTCACTCAGTCACTCACTCACTCAGTCACTCACTCAGTCAGTCACTCACTCACCACTCACTCAGTCACTCAGTCACTCAGTCACTCACTCAGTCAGTCACTCACTCACTCACTCAGTCAGTCACTCACTCACTCACCACTCACTCACTCACTCACTCAGTCACTCAGTCAGTCACTCACTCACCACTCACTCAGTCACTCAGTCACTCACTCAGTCACTCAGTCACTCACTCAGTCAGTCACTCACTCACCACTCACTCAGTCACTCACTCAGTCACTCAGTCAGTCACTCACTCACCACTCACTCAGTCACTCAGTCACTCACTCAGTCAGTCACTCACTCACCACTCACTCAGTCACTCACTCACTCACTCAGTCACTCACTCACTCACTCAGTCACTCAGTCACTCACTCAGTCAGTCACTCACTCACCACTCACTCAGTCAGTCACTCACTCACCACTCACTCAGTCACTCAGTCACTCAGTCACTCACTCAGTCAGTCACTCACTCACCACTCACTCAGTCACTCAGTCACTCAGTCACTCACTCAGTCAGTCACTCACTCACTCACTCAGTCAGTCACTCACTCACTCACCACTCACTCACTCACTCACTCAGTCACTCAGTCAGTCACTCACTCACCACTCACTCAGTCACTCAGTCACTCACTCAGTCACTCAGTCACTCACTCAGTCAGTCACTCACTCACCACTCACTCAGTCACTCACTCAGTCACTCAGTCAGTCACTCACTCACCACTCACTCAGTCACTCAGTCACTCACTCAGTCAGTCACTCACTCACCACTCACTCAGTCACTCACTCACTCACTCAGTCACTCACTCACTCACTCAGTCACTCAGTCACTCACTCAGTCAGTCACTCACTCACCACTCACTCAGTCAGTCACTCACTCACCACTCACTCAGTCACTCACTCACTCACTCAGTCACTCACTCACTCACTCAGTCACTCAGTCACTCACTCAGTCAGTCACTCACTCACCACTCACTCAGTCAGTCACTCACTCACCACTCACTCAGTCACTCACTCACTCACTCAGTCACTCACTCACTCACTCAGTCACTCAGTCACTCACTCAGTCAGTCACTCACTCACCACTCACTCAGTCACTCACTCACCACATACAGAGAGAGCCATAGACTCTCTCTGTCTCTCTGTGTGTCTCTCTGTCTCTCTCTGTCTCTCTGTGTGTCTCTCTGTGTGTCTCTCTGTCTCTCTGTGTCTCTCTGTGTGTCTCTGTGTCTCTCTGTGTGTCTCTCTGTGTCTCTCTGTGTCTCTCTGTGTCTCTCTGTGTCTCTCTCTGTCTCTCTGTGTGTCTCTCTGTGTGTCTCTGTGTGTCTCTGTGTGTCTCTATGGGTCTTTATGTATCTGTGTCTTTCTCTGTCTCACTCTCTCTGTCTGTGTCTCTCTGCAGGGCCAACATCCGTGCAGGGCAGCAGGGTCTGTCCGTGGCCTTTGACCTGCCCACCCACCGTGTCTCTCTGTGTGTCTCTGTGTCTCTCTCTGTCTCTCTCTGTCTGTGTCTCTGTGTCTCTCTACAGGGCCAACATCCGTGCGGGGCAGCAGGGTCTGTCCGTGGCCTTTGACCTGCCCACCCACCGTGTCTCTCTGTCTGTGTCTCTGTGTCTCTCTACAGGGCCAACATTCGTGCGGGGCAGCAGGGTCTGTCCGTGGCCTTTGACCTGCCCACCCACCGTGTCTCTCTGTCTGTGTCTCTGTGTCTCTCTACAGGGCCAACATCCGTGCGGGGCAGCAGGGTCTGTCCGTGGCCTTTGACCTGCCCACCCACCGTGTCTCTCTGTCTGTGTCTCTGTGTCTCTCTACAGGGCCAACATCCGTGCGGGGCAGCAGGGTCTGTCCGTGGCCTTTGACCTGCCCACCCACCGTGTCTCTCTGTCTGTGTCTCTGTGTCTCTCTACAGGGCCAACATCCGTGCGGGGCAGCAGGGTCTGTCCGTGGCCTTTGACCTGCCCACCCACCGTGTCTCTCTGTGTGTCTCTGTGTCTCTCTACAGGGCCAACATCCGTGCGGGGCAGCAGGGTCTGTCCGTGGCCTTTGACCTGCCCACCCACCGTGTCTCTCTGTCTGTGTCTCTGTGTCTCTCTGCAGGGCCAACATCCGTGCGGGGCAGCAGGGTCTGTCCGTGGCCTTTGACCTGCCCACCCACCGTGTCTCTCTGTCTGTGTCTCTGTGTCTCTCTACAGGGCCAACATCCGTGCGGGGCAGCAGGGTCTGTCCGTGGCCTTTGACCTGCCCACCCACCGTGTCTCTCTGTCTGTGTCTCTGTGTCTCTCTACAGGGCCAACATCCGTGCGGGGCAGCAGGGTCTGTCCGTGGCCTTTGACCTGCCCACCCACCGTGTCTCTCTGTGTGTCTCTGTGTCTCTCTACAGGGCCAACATCCGTGCGGGGCAGCAGGGTCTGTCCGTGGCCTTTGACCTGCCCACCCACCGTGTCTCTCTGTCTGTGTCTCTGTGTCTCTCTACAGGGCCAACATCCGTGCGGGGCAGCAGGGTCTGTCCGTGGCCTTTGACCTGCCCACCCACCGTGTCTCTCTGTGTGTCTCTGTGTCTCTCTCTGTCTCTCTCTGTCTGTGTCTCTGTGTCTCTCTGCAGGGCCAACATCCGTGCGGGGCAGCAGGGTCTGTCCGTGGCCTTTGACCTGCCCACCCACCGTGTCTCTCTGTCTGTGTCTCTGTGTCTCTCTACAGGGCCAACATTCGTGCGGGGCAGCAGGGTCTGTCCGTGGCCTTTGACCTGCCCACCCACCGTGTCTCTCTGTCTGTGTCTCTGTGTCTCTCTACAGGGCCAACATCCGTGCGGGGCAGCAGGGTCTGTCCGTGGCCTTTGACCTGCCCACCCACCGTGTCTCTCTGTCTGTGTCTCTGTGTCTCTCTACAGGGCCAACATCCGTGCGGGGCAGCAGGGTCTGTCCGTGGCCTTTGACCTGCCCACCCACCGTGTCTCTCTGTCTGTGTCTCTGTGTCTCTCTACAGGGCCAACATCCGTGCGGGGCAGCAGGGTCTGTCCGTGGCCTTTGACCTGCCCACCCACCGTGTCTCTCTGTGTGTCTCTGTGTCTCTCTACAGGGCCAACATCCGTGCGGGGCAGCAGGGTCTGTCCGTGGCCTTTGACCTGCCCACCCACCGTGTCTCTCTGTCTGTGTTTCTGTGTCTCTCTGCAGGGCCAACATCCGTGCGGGGCAGCAGGGTCTGTCCGTGGCCTTTGACCTGCCCACCCACCGTGTCTCTCTGTCTGTGTCTCTGTGTCTCTCTACAGGGCCAACATCCGTGCGGGGCAGCAGGGTCTGTCCGTGGCCTTTGACCTGCCCACCCACCGTGTCTCTCTGTCTGTGTCTCTGTGTCTCTCTACAGGGCCAACATCCGTGCGGGGCAGCAGGGTCTGTCCGTGGCCTTTGACCTGCCCACCCACCGTGTCTCTCTGTGTGTCTCTGTGTCTCTCTACAGGGCCAACATCCGTGCGGGGCAGCAGGGTCTGTCCGTGGCCTTTGACCTGCCCACCCACCGTGTCTCTCTGTCTGTGTCTCTGTGTCTCTCTACAGGGCCAACATCCGTGCGGGGCAGCAGGGTCTGTCCGTGGCCTTTGACCTGCCCACCCACCGTGTCTCTCTGTGTGTCTCTGTGTCTCTCTCTGTCTCTCTCTGTCTGTGTCTCTGTGTCTCTCTGCAGGGCCAACATCCGTGCGGGGCAGCAGGGTCTGTCCGTGGCCTTTGACCTGCCCACCCACCGTGTCTCTCTCTGTCTGTGTCTCTGTGTCTCTCTACAGGGCCAACATCCATGCGGGGCAGCAGGGTCTGTCCGTGGCCTTTGACCTGCCCACCCACCGTGTCTCTCTGTCTGTGTCTCTGTGTCTCTCTACAGGGCCAACATCCGTGCGGGGCAGCAGGGTCTGTCCGTGGCCTTTGACCTGCCCACCCACCGTGTCTCTCTGTGTGTCTCTGTGTCTCTCTCTGTCTCTCTCTGTCTGTGTCTCTGTGTCTCTCTGCAGGGCCAACATCCGTGCGGGGCAGCAGGGTCTGTCCGTGGCCTTTGACCTGCCCACCCACCGTGTCTCTCTGTCTGTGTCTCTGTGTCTCTCTACAGGGCCAACATCCGTGCGGGGCAGCAGGGTCTGTCCGTGGCCTTTGACCTGCCCACCCACCGTGTCTCTCTGTGTGTCTCTGTGTCTCTCTCTGTCTCTCTCTGTCTGTGTCTCTGTGTCTCTCTACAGGGCCAACATCCGTGCGGGGCAGCAGGGTCTGTCCGTGGCCTTTGACCTGCCCACCCACCGTGTCTCTCTGTGTGTCTCTGTGTCTCTCTCTGTCTCTCTCTGTCTGTGTCTCTGTGTCTCTCTGCAGGGCCAACATCCGTGCGGGGCAGCAGGGTCTGTCCGTGGCCTTTGACCTGCCCACCCACCGTGTCTCTCTGTCTGTGTCTCTGTGTCTCTCTACAGGGCCAACATCCGTGCGGGGCAGCAGGGTCTGTCCGTGGCCTTTGACCTGCCCACCCACCGTGTCTCTCTGTGTGTCTCTGTGTCTCTCTACAGGGCCAACATCCGTGCGGGGCAGCAGGGTCTGTCCGTGGCCTTTGACCTGCCCACCCACCGTGTCTCTCTGTCTGTGTCTCTGTGTCTCTCTACAGGGCCAACATCCGTGCGGGGCAGCAGGGTCTGTCCGTGGCCTTTGACCTGCCCACCCACCGTGTCTCTCTGTGTGTCTCTGTGTCTCTCTCTGTCTCTCTCTGTCTGTGTCTCTGTGTCTCTCTGCAGGGCCAACATCCGTGCGGGGCAGCAGGGTCTGTCCGTGGCCTTTGACCTGCCCACCCACCGTGTCTCTCTCTGTCTGTGTCTCTGTGTCTCTCTACAGGGCCAACATCCATGCGGGGCAGCAGGGTCTGTCCGTGGCCTTTGACCTGCCCACCCACCGTGTCTCTCTGTCTGTGTCTCTGTGTCTCTCTACAGGGCCAACATCCGTGCGGGGCAGCAGGGTCTGTCCGTGGCCTTTGACCTGCCCACCCACCGTGTCTCTCTGTGTGTCTCTGTGTCTCTCTCTGTCTCTCTCTGTCTGTGTCTCTGTGTCTCTCTGCAGGGCCAACATCCGTGCGGGGCAGCAGGGTCTGTCCGTGGCCTTTGACCTGCCCACCCACCGTGTCTCTCTGTCTGTGTCTCTGTGTCTCTCTACAGGGCCAACATCCGTGCGGGGCAGCAGGGTCTGTCCGTGGCCTTTGACCTGCCCACCCACCGTGTCTCTCTGTGTGTCTCTGTGTCTCTCTCTGTCTCTCTCTGTCTGTGTCTCTGTGTCTCTCTACAGGGCCAACATCCGTGCGGGGCAGCAGGGTCTGTCCGTGGCCTTTGACCTGCCCACCCACCGTGTCTCTCTGTGTGTCTCTGTGTCTCTCTCTGTCTCTCTCTGTCTGTGTCTCTGTGTCTCTCTGCAGGGCCAACATCCGTGCGGGGCAGCAGGGTCTGTCCGTGGCCTTTGACCTGCCCACCCACCGTGTCTCTCTGTCTGTGTCTCTGTGTCTCTCTACAGGGCCAACATCCGTGCGGGGCAGCAGGGTCTGTCCGTGGCCTTTGACCTGCCCACCCACCGTGTCTCTCTGTGTGTCTCTGTGTCTCTCTCTGTCTCTCTCTGTCTGTGTCTCTGTGTCTCTCTACAGGGCCAACATCCGTGCGGGGCAGCAGGGTCTGTCCGTGGCCTTTGACCTGCCCACCCACCGTGTCTCTCTGTGTGTCTCTGTGTCTCTCTCTGTCTCTCTCTGTCTGTGTCTCTGTGTCTCTCTGCAGGGCCAACATCCGTGCGGGGCAGCAGGGTCTGTCCGTGGCCTTTGACCTGCCCACCCACCGTGTCTCTCTGTCTGTGTCTCTGTGTCTCTCTACAGGGCCAACATCCGTGCGGGGCAGCAGGGTCTGTCCGTGGCCTTTGACCTGCCCACCCACCGTGTCTCTCTGTGTGTCTCTGTGTCTCTCTCTGTCTCTCTCTGTCTGTGTCTCTGTGTCTCTCTACAGGGCCAACATCCGTGCGGGGCAGCAGGGTCTGTCCGTGGCCTTTGACCTGCCCACCCACCGTGTCTCTCTGTGTGTCTCTGTGTCTCTCTCTGTCTCTCTCTGTCTGTGTCTCTGTGTCTCTCTACAGGGCCAACATCCGTGCGGGGCAGCAGGGTCTGTCCGTGGCCTTTGACCTGCCCACCCACCGTGTCTCTCTGTCTGTGTCTCTGTGTCTCTCTACAGGGCCAACATCCGTGCGGGGCAGCAGGGTCTGTCCGTGGCCTTTGACCTGCCCACCCACCGTGTCTCTCTGTCTGTGTCTCTGTGTCTCTCTACAGGGCCAACATCCGTGCGGGGCAGCAGGGTCTGTCCGTGGCCTTTGACCTGCCCACCCACCGTGTCTCTCTGTCTGTGTCTCTGTGTCTCTCTCTGTCTCTCTCTGTCTGTGTCTCTGTGTCTCTCTGCAGGGCCAACATCCGTGCGGGGCAGCAGGGTCTGTCCGTGGCCTTTGACCTGCCCACCCACCGCGTCTCTCTGTCTGTGTCTCTGTGTCTCTCTCTGTCTCTCTCTGTCTGTGTCTCTGTGTCTCTCTGCAGGGCCAACATCCGTGCGGGGCAGCAGGGTCTGTCCGTGGCCTTTGACCTGCCCACCCACCGCGTCTCTCTGTCTGTGTCTCTGTGTCTCTCTCTGTCTCTCTCTGTCTGTGTCTCTGTGTCTCTCTGCAGGGCCAACATCCGTGCGGGGCAGCAGGGTCTGTCCGTGGCCTTTGACCTGCCCACCCACCGCGGCTACGACTCCGATGACCCGCGCGTCGCTGGTGACGTAGGGATGGCCGGAGTCGCCATCGACTCCGTCGAGGACATGAAACTCCTCTTCCAGGTGTCTCACCCTGTGTCTCTGTGTGTCTCTGTGTGTCTCTGTGTGTCTCCCCCTGTCCCCCTGTGTGTCTCTGTGTGTCTCCCTGTGTCTCTCCCTGTCTCTGTGTGTCTCTGTGTGTCTCTCTCTGTGTCTCTGTGTGTCTCTGTGTGTCTCTGTGTGTCTCTGTGTGTCTCTGTGTCTCTGTGTCTCTCTGTGTGTCTCTGTGTCTCTGTGTGTCTCTGTGTGTCTCTGTGTGTCTCTGTGTGTCTCTGTGTCTCCGCGTGTCTCTGTGTGTCTCTCCCTGTCTCTGTGTGTCTCTGTGTGTCTCTGTGTGTCTCTCCCTGTGTCTGTGTGTCTCTGTGTGTCTCTGTGTGTCTCTGTGTGTCTCTGTGTCTCTGTGTGTCTCTGTGTGTCTCTGTGTGTCTCCCTGTGTCTCTCCCTGTCTCTGTGTGTCTCTCCCTGTCTCTGTGTGTCTCTGTGTGTCTCTGTGTGTCTCTCCCTGTCTCTGTGTGTCTCTGTGTGTCTCTGTGTGTCTCTGTGTCTCCGTGTCTCTGTGTGTCTCTGTGTGTCTCTCCCTGTCTCTGTGTGTCTCTGTGTGTCTCTGTGTGTCTCTGTGTGTCTCTGTGTGTCTCCCTGTGTCTCCGCGTGTCTCTGTGTGTCTCTCCCTGTCTCTGTGTGTCTCTGTGTGTCTCTCCCTGTCTCTGTGTGTCTCTGTGTGTCTCTGTGTGTCTCTGTGTGTCTCTGTGTGTCTCCCTGTGTCTCCGCGTGTCTCTGTGTGTCTCTCCCTGTCTCTGTGTGTCTCTGTGTGTCTCTGTGTGTCTCTGTGTGTCTCCCTGTGTCTCTCCCTGTTTCTGTGTGTCTCTGTGTGTCTCTCTCTGTGTCTCTGTGTGTCTCTGTGTGTCTCTGTGTCTCCCTGTGTCTCTGTGTGTCTCTGTGTGTCTGTGTCTCTGTGTGTCTCTGTGTCTCTGTGTGTCTCTGTGTGTCTCTGTGTGTCTGTGTGTCTGTGTGTCTCCCTGTGTCTCCGCATGTCTCTGTGTGTCTCTCACTGTCTCTCTGTGTCTCTGTGTGTCTCTGTGTCTCCCTGTGTCTCTGTGTGTCTCTGTGTGTCTGTGTGTCTCTGTGTGTCTCTGTGTGTCTCTGTGTGTCTCCCCCTGTCCCCCTGTGTGTCTCTGTGTGTCTCCCTGTGTCTCTCCCTGTCTCTGTGTGTCTCTGTGTGTCTCTGTGTGTCTCTGTGTGTCTGTGTGTCTCCCTGTGTCTCTCCCTGTCTCTGTGTGTCTCTGTGTGTCTCTGTGTGTCTCTCCCTGTGTCTGTGTGTCTCTGTGTGTCTCTGTGTGTCTCTGTGTGTCTCTGTGTCTCTGTGTGTCTCTGTGTGTCTCTGTGTGTCTCCCTGTGTCTCTCTCTGTCTCTGTGTGTCTCTCCCTGTCTCTGTGTGTCTCTGTGTGTCTCTGTGTGTCTCTGTGTGTCTCTGTGTGTCTCTCCCTGTCTCTGTGTCTCTGTGTGTCTCTGTGTGTCTCTGTGTGTCTCCCTGTGTCTCCGCGTGTCTCTGTGTGTCTCTCCCTGTCTCTGTGTGTCTCTGTGTGTCTCTGTGTGTCTCTGTGTGTCTCTGTGTCTCTGTGTGTCTCTGTGTGTCTCTGTGTCTCCCTGTGTCTCTGTGTCTCACCCTGTGTCTCCCTGTGTCTCTGTGTGTCTCTGTGTTTCTGTGTGTCTGTGTCTCACCCTGTGTCTCCGCGTGTCTCTGTGTGTCTCTCCCTGTCTCTGTGTCTCTCCCTGTCTCTGTGTGTCTCTGTGTGTCTCTCCCTGTCTCTGTGTGTCTCTGTGTGTCTCTGTGTCTCTGCGTGTCTCTGTGTGTCTCTGTGTGTCTCCCTGTGTCTCCCTGTGTCTCCCTGTGTCTCCCTGTGTCTCTGTGTGTCTGTGTGTCTCCCTGTGTCTCCGCG
The DNA here is from genome assembly GCF_964198595.1 of Lampetra fluviatilis. Lineage (NCBI taxonomy): Eukaryota > Metazoa > Chordata > Hyperoartia > Petromyzontiformes > Petromyzontidae > Lampetra > Lampetra fluviatilis. The sequence goes on along the minus strand of NW_027621574.1, from coordinate 10,576 downwards.
TGTCTCTGTGTGTCTCTCCCTGTCTCTGTGTGTCTCTGTGTGTCTCTGTGTGTCTCTGTGTCTCCCTGTGTCTCTGAGTGTCTCTGTGTGTCTGTGTGTGTCTGTGTGTCTCCCTGTGTCTCCGCGTGTCTCTGTGTGTCTCTCACTGTCTCTCACTGTGTCTCTGTGTCTCTCTGTGTCTCTGTGTCTCTCTGTGTCTCTGTGTGTCTCTGTGTGTCTCTGTGTATCTCCCTGTGTCTCCCTGTGTCTCCGCGTGTCTCTGTGTGTCTCTCTCTGTGTCTCACTGTCTCTCTGTCTCTCTCTGTGTCTCTCTCTGTGTGTCTCTCTCCCCAGGGCATCCCGCTGGACCGCATGTCGGTCTCCATGACGATGAACGGCGCCGTGGTGCCCGTGTTGGCCATGTTCGTGGCGGCGGCGGAGGAGGAGGGCGTCCCGCGGGGCCGTCTCACCGGCACCATCCAGAACGACATCCTCAAGGAGTTCATGGTGCGCAATACGTTCATCTACCCGCCTCAAGCCTCCCTGCGCATCATCGCAGACATCTTCGCCTTCACCGCCACGGTGAGTCGCTCGCTCGCTCGCCCGCCCGGTGAGTCGCTCGCTCGCTCAGTCGCTCGCTCGCTCAGTCGCTCGCTCGTTGAGTCGCTCGCTCGCTCACTTCGCCCGGTCTCTCAGTCATCCGGTCGCCCGGTCGCTCAGTCGCTCGCTCGCTGAGTCGCTCGCTCGCTCAGTCACCCGCTCGCTCGCTCAGTCGCTCGCTCGCTCAGTCACCCGCTCGCTCGCTCAGTCGCTCGCTCGCTCAGTCACCCGGTCGCTCGCTCGCTCGCTCAGTCACCCGCTCGCTCGCTCAGTCGCTCGCTCGCTCAGTCACCCGCTCGCTCGCTCAATCGCTCGCTCAGTCGCTCGCTCGCTCAGTCACCCGCTCGCTCGCTCAGTCGCTCAGTCGCTCGCTCGCTCGCTCAGTCGCTCGCTCGCTCAGTCACCCGCTCGCTCGCTCAGTCGCTCAGTCGCTCGCTCGCTCGCTCAGTCGCTCGCTCGCTCAGTCACCCGCTCGCTCGCTCAATCGCTCGCTCAGTCGCTCGCTCGCTCAGTCACCCGCTCGCTCGCTCAGTCGCTCGCTCGCTCGCTCAGTCGCTCGCTCGCTCAGTCGCTCGCTTGCTCAGTCACCCGCTCGCTCGCTCAGTCGCTCGCTCGCTCAGTCGCTCGCTCGCTCAGTTGCTCGCTCGCTCAGTCACCCGGTCGCTGAGTCGCTCGCTCGCTCGCTCCGTCACCTGGTCGCTCGCTCAGTCACCCGCTCGCTCGCTCAGTCGCTCGCTCGCTCAGTCGCTCGCTCGCTCAGTCGCTCGCTCGCTCAGTTGCTCGCTCGCTCAGTCACCCGGTCGCTGAGTCGCTCGCTCGCTCGCTCAGTCACCCGGTCGCTGAGTCGCTCGCTCGCTCGCTCAGTCACCTGGTCGCTCGCTCAGTCGCTCGCTCAGTCGCTCGCTCACTGAGTCGCTCGCCTCGTTCAGTCACCCGGTCGCCCGGTCAATCGCTCGCTCAGTCAGTCGCTCGCTCGCACACTCACCTACCCACTCACCCACCCACCCACCCACTTACTCACCCACCCACTGACCCATCCACTCACCCACCCACTCACCCACCCACCCACTCACCCACCCACCCATCCACTCACCCACCCACCCACTCACTCACCCACCCACCCACCACCCACTCACCCACCCACTCACTCACCCACCCACCCACTCACCCACCCACCCACCCACCCACCCACTCACTCACCCACCCACCCACCCACCCACCCACTCACCCACCCACCCACCCACTCACCTACCCACTCACCCACCCACTCACCCACCCACTTACTCACCCACCCACTGACCCATCCACTCACCCACCCACTCACCCACCCACCCACTCACCCACCCCACTCACCTACCCACTCACCCACCCACCCACTCACCCACCCACTCACCCACCCACTTACTCACCCACCCACTCACTCACCCCCTCACCCACCCACTCACCCACTCACCTACCCACTCACCCACTCACCCACTCACCCACCCACCCACCCACTTACTCACCCACCCACTGACCCATCCACTCACCCACCCACTCACCCACCCACCCACTCACCCACCCACTCACCTACCCACTCACCCACCCACCCACTCACCCACCCACTCACCCACCCACTTACTCACCCACCCACTCACTCACCCCCTCACCCACCCACTCACCCACTCACCTACCCACTCACCCACCCACCCACTCACCCACCCACCCACTCACCCACCCATCCACCCACTCACCCACCCACCCATCCACTCACCCACCCACCCACTCACTCACCCACCCACCCACCACCCACTCACCCACCCACTCACTCACCCACCCACCCACTCACCCACCCACCCACCCACCCACTCACTCACCCACCCACCCACCCACCCACCCACTCACCCACCCACCCACCCACTCACCTACCCACTCACCCACCCACTCACCCACCCACTTACTCACCCACCCACTGACCCATCCACTCACCCACCCACTCACCCACCCACCCACTCACCCACCCACTCACCTACCCACTCACCCACCCACCCACTCACCCACCCACTCACCCACCCACTTACTCACCCACCCACTCACTCACCCCCCTCACCCACCCACTCACCCACTCACCTACCCACTCACCCACTCACCCACTCACCCACCCACCCACCCACTTACTCACCCACCCACTGACCCATCCACTCACCCACCCACTCACCCACCCACCCACTCACCCACCCACTCACCTACCCACTCACCCACCCACCCTCTCACCCACCCACTCACCCACCCACTTACTCACCCACCCACTCACTCACCCCCTCACCCACCCACTCACCCACTCACCTACCCACTCACCCACCCACCCATTCACCCACCCACCCACTCACCCACCCATCCACCCACTCACCCACCCACCCATCCACTCACCCACCCACCCACTCACTCACCCACCCACCCACCACCCACTCACCCACCCACTCACTCACCCACCCACCCACTCACCCACCCACCCACCCACCCACCCACCCACTCACTCACCCACCCACCCACCCACCCACCCACTCACCCACCCACCCCACCCACTCACCTACCCACTCACCCACCCACTCACCCACCCACTTACTCACCCACCCACTGACCCATCCACTCACCCACCCACTCACCCACCCACCCACTCACCCACCCACTCACCTACCCACTCACCCACCCACCCACTCACCCACCCACTCACCCACCCACTTACTCACCCACCCACTCACTCACCCCCTCACCCACCCACTCACCCACTCACCTACCCACTCACCCACCCACCCACTCACCCACCCACCCACTCACCCACCCATCCACCCACTCACCCACCCACCCATCCACTCACCCACCCACCCACCCACTCACTCACCCACCCACCCACCACCCACTCACCCACCCACTCACCCACCCACCCACTCACCCACCCACCCACCCACCCACCCACTCACTCACCCACCCACCCACCCACCCACTCACCCACCCACCCACTCACCTACCCACTCACCCACCCACTCACCCACCCACTTACTCACCCACCCACTCACCCACCCACTCACCCACCCACTTACTCACCCACCCACCCACTCACCCACCCACCCACTCACCCACCCACCCACTCACCCACCCACCCACCCACCCACTCACCCACCCACCCACTCACCTACCCACTCACCCACCCACTCACCCACCCACCCACCCACTCACCTACCCACTCACCCACCCACTCACTCACCCCCCTCACCCACCCACTCACCCACTCACCTACCCACTCACCCACCCACCCACTCACCCAGCCACCCACCTACCCACTCACCCACCCACCCACTCACCTACCCACTCACCCACCCACTCACCCACCCCACTCACTCACCCCACCCCACCCCCACCACACCCCACCCACCCACTCACCCACCCACCCACCCACTCACCCACCCACCCACCCACCCACCTACTCACCCACCAAACCACCCACCCACTCACTCACTCACTCATCCACCCACTCACCCACCCACCCACTCACCCACTCACCCACTCACTCACCCACCCACCCACTCACCTACCCACTCACCCACCCACCCACTCACCCACCCACTCACCCACCCACTTACTCACCCCACCCACTCACTCACCCCCTCACCCACCCACTCACCCACTCACCTACCCACTCACCCACCCACCCACTCACCCACCCACCCACTCACCCACCCATCCACCCACTCACCCACCCATCCACTCACCCACCCACCCACTCACTCACCCACCCACCCACCACCCACTCACCCACCCACTCACTCACCCACCCACCCACTCACCCACCCACCCACCCACCCACCCACTCACTCACCCACCCACCCACCCACTCACCCACCCACCCACTCACCTACCCACTCACCCACCCACTCACCCACCCACTTACTCACCCACCCACTCACCCACCCACTCACCCACCCACTTACTCACCCACCCACCCACTCACCCACCCACCCACTCACCCACCCACCCACTCACCCACCCACCCACTCACCCACCCACCCACTCACCTACCCACTCACCCACCCACTCACCCACCCACCCACTCACCTACCCACTCACCCACCCACTCACTCACCCCCCTCACCCACCCACTCACCCACTCACCTACCCACTCACCCACCCACCCACTCACCCAGCCACCCACCTACCCACTCACCCACCCACCCACTCACCTACCCACTCACCCACCCACTCACCCACCCACTCACTCACCCACCCACCCACTCACCCACCCACCCACCCACCCACTCACCCACCCACCCACCCACCCACCCACTCACCCACCCACCCACCCACCAACCTACTCACCCACCAAACCACCCACCCACTCACTCACTCACTCATCCACCCACTCACCCACCCACTCACTCACCCACCCACCCACTCACTCACTCACTCACCCACCCACTCACTCCCCCACCCACCCACTCACCTCCCTCCCTCACCTACTCACCCACCCACCCACTCACCCACTCACTCACCCACCCACCCACTCACTCACCCACCCACCACCCACTCACTCACTCACTCACCCACCCACTCACTCCCCCACCCACCCACCCACCCACTCACCTCCTTCCCTCATCCACTCACCCACCCACCCACTCACTCACTCACTCACCCACCCACTCACCCACCCACCCACCCACCCACTCACTCACTCACTCACTCCACCCACCAACCCACTCACCCACTCACCCACCTCACCCACCCACCCACTCACCCACCCACTCACCCACCCACCCTCCCTCATCCACTCACCCACCCACCCACTCACCCACTCACCCACCCACCCACTCACTCACTCACCCACCCACTCACTCCCCCACCCACCCACCCACTCACCTCCCTCCCTCATCCACTCACCCACCCACTCACCCACTCACTCACCCACCCACTCACCCACTCACCCACCCACCCACTCACTCACCCACCCACCCACTCACTCACCCACCCACTCACTCCCCCCACCCACTCACCCACCCACCCACCCACCCACCCACTCACCCACCCACCCACTCACTCCCCCACCCCACCCACTCACCTCCCTCCCTCATCCACTCACTCACCCACCCACTCACCCACCCACTCACCCACCCACTCACTCACCCACCCACTCACCCACCCACTCACTCACTCACCCACCCACCCACTCACCCACCTCCCTCCCTCATCCACTCACCCACCCACCCACTCACCCACTCACCCACCCACTCACCCACCCACCCACTCACCCACCCACCCACCCACTCACTCACTCACCCACACCCACTCACTCCCCCACCCACCCACCCACCCACCCACTCACCCACCTCCCTCCCTCATCCACTCACCCACCCACCCATTCACCCACCCACCCACCCACCCACTCACCCACTCACCCACCCACTCACCCACCCACCCACCCACTCACCCACCCACTCACCCACCCACCCACTCACCTACCCACTCACCCACCCACTCACCCACCCACTTACTCACCCACCCACTCACTCACCCCCTCACCCACCCACTCACCCACTCACCTACCCACTCACCCACCCACCCACTCACCCACCCAGCCACCCACCTACCCACTCACCCACCCACCCACCCACCCACCCACTCACCCACCCACCCACCCACCCACTCACCCACCAACCCACCCACCCACCCACTCACCCACCTACCCACTCACCTACCCACTCACCCACCCACTCACCCACCCACTCACTCACCCACCCACCCACTCACCCACCCACCCACTCACCCACCCACCCACCCACCCACCCACCCACTCACCCACCAACCCACCCACCCACTCACTCACTCACTCATCCACCCACCCACTCACCCACCCACCCACTCACCCACTCACCCACTCACTCACCCACCCACCCACTCACTCACCCACCCACTCACTCCCCCACCCACCCACTCACCTCCCTCCCTCACCTACTCACCCACCCACCCACTCACCCACTCACTCACCCACCCACCCACTCACTCACCCACCCACCCACTCACTCACTCACCCACCCACTCACTCCCCCACCCACCCACCCACCCACTCACCTCCCTCCCTCATCCACTCACCCACCCACCCACTCACTCACTCACTCACTCACCCACCCACTCACCCACCCACCCACCCACCCACCCACCCACTCACTCACTCACTCACCCACCAACCCACTCACCCACTCACCCACTCACCCACCCACCCACTCACCCACCCACTCACCCACCCACCCTCCCTCATCCACTCACCCACCCACCCACTCACCCACTCACTCACTCACCCACCCACCCACTCACTCACTCACTCACCCACCCACTCACTCCCCCACCCACCCACCCAAACACCTCTCTCCCTCATCCACTCACCCACCCACTCACCCGCTCACTCACCCACCCACCCACTCACCCACTCACCCACCCACCCACTCACTCACTCACTCACTCACCCACCCACCCACTCACCCACCCACTCACTCCCCCACCCACTCACCCACCCACCCACCCACCCACCCACTCACCCACTCACCCACCCACTCACCCACCCACCCACTCACCCACCCACCCACCCACTCACTCACCCACCCACTCACCCACTCACTCCCCCACCCACCCACCCACCCACTCACCCACCTCCTTCCCTCATCCACTCACCCACCCACCCACTCACCCACTCACCCACCCACCCACTCACCCACTCACCCACCCACCCACTCACCCACCCACTCACCCACCCACCCACCCACCCCACTCACTCACCCACCCACCCACCCACCCACTCACCCACCTCCCTCCCTCATCCACTCACCCACCCACTCACCCACCCACCCACCCACCCACCCACTCACTCACTCACCCACTCACCCACTCACTCACCCACCCACCCACTCACCCACTCATCCACTCACCCACCCACCCACCCACCCACCCACCCACCCACTCACTCACTCACTCACCCACCCACCCACTCACTCACCCACCCACCCACTCACCCACTCACCCACCCACCCACTCACCCACCCACTCACCCACCCACCCACTCACCCACCTCCCTCCCTCATCCACTCACCCACCCACCCACTCACCCACCCACCCACTCACTCCCCCACCCACCCACTCACCCACCCACTCACTCCCCCTCTCCCTCCCCCCCTCCCACTCACCCCCTCACCCTCACCCCCGTCACCAGCACATGCCACGCTTCAACTCCATCTCCATCAGCGGCTACCACATGCAGGAGGCTGGTGCGGACGCGGTGCTAGAAGCGGCCTTCACCCTGGCCGACGGGCTGGAGTATGTGCGCACCGGCCTGCAGGCCGGGCTCACGGTGGACCAGTTCGCTCCGCGGTGAGCGACGCGCTCACCCCGCTCGCTCGCTCACTCAGTCACTCACCTACCCAACCAACTCACCCACCCACTCTCACTCACCCACTCACCCGCTCAGTCACTCACTCACCTACCCACTCACCCACCCACTCGCTCACCCACTCAGTCACTCACCCACCCAACCAACTCACCCACCCACTCACTCATCCACTCGCTCACCCACTCACCCACTCAGTCACTCACCATCTCTCTCACCATCTCTGTCACCATCTCACCATCTCTCCCCCTCTCACTATCTCACCATCTCTCCCCCTCTCACCATCTCTCCCCCTCTCTCTCACCATCTCACCATCTCTCCCCCTCTCTCTCACCATCTCCCCATCTCTCCCCCTCTCTCTCACCATCTCACCATCTCTCCCCCTCTCTCTCACCATCTCACCATCTCTCCCCCTCTCTCTCCCCATCTCACCATCTCTCCCCCTCTCTCTCACCATCTCCCCATCTCTCCCCCTCTCTCTCACCATCTCCCCATCTCTCCCCCTCTCTCTCACCATCTCCCCATCTCTCCCCCTCTCTCTCACCATCTCACCATCTCTCCCCCTCTCTCTCACCATCTCCCCATCTCTCCCCCTCTCTCTCACCATCTCACCATCTCTCCCCCTCTCTCTCACCATCTCACCATCTCTCCCCCTCTCTCTCACCATCTCACCATCTCTCCCCCTCTCTCTCACCATCTCACCATCTCTCCCCCTCTCTCTCTCACCATCTCACCATCTCTCCCCCTCTCTCCCATCTCACCATCTCTCCCCCCTCTCTCTCACCATCTCCCCATCTCTCCCCCTCTCTCTCCCCATCTCTCCATCTCTCCCCCTCTCTCCCATCTCACCATCTCTCCCCCTCTCTGTCACCATCTCACCATCTCTCCCCCTCTCTCCCATCTCACCATCTCTCCCCCTCTCTCTCACCATCTCACCATCTCTCCCCCTCTCTGTCACCATCTCACCATCTCTCCCCCTCTCTCTCACCATCTCCCCATCTCTCCCCCTCTCTCTCACCATCTCACCATCTCTCCCCCTCTCTCTCACCATCTCACCATCGCTCCCCCTCTCTGTCACCATCTCCCCATCTCTCCCCCTCTCTCTCACCATCTCCCCATCTCTCCCCCTCTCTGTCACCATCTCCCCATCTCTCCCCCTCTCTCTCACCATCTCCCCATCTCTCCCCCTCTCTCTCCCCATCTCCCCATCTCTCTCTCTCACCATCTCCCCATCTCTCCCCCTCTATGTCACCATATCCCCATCTCTCCCCCTCTCTCTCACCATCTCTCCCTCTCTCCCCATCTCACCATCTCTCCCCCTCTCTCTCACCATCTCACCATCTCTCCCCCTCTCTCTCACCATCTCACCATCTCTCCCCCTCTCTCCCCATCTCACCATCTCTCCCCCTCTCTCTCCCCATCTCACCATCTCACCATCTCTCCCCCTCTCTCTCACCATCTCCCCATCTCTCCCCCTCTCTCTCACCATCTCACCATCTCTCCCCCTCTCTCTCACCATCTCCCCATCTCTCCCCCTCTCTCTCCCCATCTCACCATTCTCTCCCCCCTCTCTCTCCCCCTCTCACCATCTCTCCCCCTCTCTGTCACCATCTCACCATCTCTCCCCCTCTCTCTCACCATTTCCCCATCTCTCCCCCTCTCTCTCCCCATCTCACCATCTCTCCCCCTCTCTCTCCCCATCTCACCATCGCTCCCCCTCTCTGTCACCATCTCCCCATCTCTCCCCCTCTCTCCCCATCTCACCATCTCTCCCCCTCTCTCTCACCATTTCCCCATCTCTCCCCCTCTCTCTCTCCCTCTCACCATCTCTCCCCCTCTCTGTCACCATCTCACCATCTCTCCCCCTCTCTCTCACCATCTCACCATCTCTCCCCCTCTCTCCCCATCTCACCATCTCTCCCCCTCTCTCTCCCCATCTCACCATCGCTCCCCCTCTCTGTCACCATCTCCCCATCTCTCCCCCTCTCTCTCACCATCTCCCCATCTCTCCCCCTCTCTGTCACCATCTCCCCATCTCTCCCCCTCTCTCTCACCATCTCCCCATCTCTCCCCCTCTCTCTCCTCATCTCCCCATCTCTCCCCCTCTCTCTCACCATCTCCCCATCTCTCCCCCTCTATGTCACCATATCCCCATCTCTCCCCCTCTCTCTCACCATCTCTCCCTCTCTCCCCATCTCACCATCTCTCCCCCTCTCTCTCACCATCTCACCATCTCTCCCCCTCTCTCTCACCATCTCACCATCTCTCCCCCTCTCTCCCCATCTCACCATCTCTCCCCCTCTCTCTCCCCATCTCACCATCTCACCATCTCTCCCCCTCTCTCTCACCATCTCCCCATCTCTCCCCCTCTCTCTCACCATCTCACCATCTCTCCCCCTCTCTCTCACCATCTCCCCATCTCTCCCCCTCTCTCTCCCCATCTCACCATCTCTCCCCCTCTCTCTCCCCATCTCACCATCTCTCCCCCTCTCTCTCACCATCTCACCATCTCTCCCCCCTCTCTCTCCCCATCTCACCATCTCTCCCCCTCTCTCTCACCATCTCACCATCTCTCCCCCCTCTCTCTCACCA
>NW_027621573.1:30000-33332 GCF_964198595.1 Lampetra fluviatilis | reverse complement strand
CTCGGTGATTCAATCGCTCGCTCCCTCGCGAAGGTGTCCAATGGCTCATGAGTCATTACCTCGCTCACTCACAACCAACCACACACAGAGACCTACACACACCCACCCACCCACCCTACACTCACACACCCACCCTCACCCACCACACCCACTCACCCACCCACTCACTCACTCCACCCACCTCACCGCACACACCCACCCACTCACACTCACCACCACTCACCACCACCACCCACTCACCCCACCCACCCACCCACCCACCCTCACCCACCCACCACTCACCCACCCACACACTCACCCACCTCACACTCACCCACCACTCACCCACCACCACACCCACCCACTCACCCACTCCACCACTCACACACCACCACCACCCACTCACCCACCCACCCACCCACTCACCCACCACCACTCACCCACCCACCCACTCACACACCCACCCACCACCCACCACCACCCACCCACCACCACCCCTCACCCACCCACTCCACCCACCACACACTCACCCACCCACCCACTCACCCCACCACACCCACCACCCACCCACCACTCACCCACCCCACTCACAACACCCACCACCCACTCACCCACCACCACTCACTCACCACCCACCACTCACACCCACTCACCCACCCACTCACTCACCCACACCCTCACCCACCACCCACTCACACCCACCCACTCACACACCCCACCCACCACACCACCACCACCCACCCACTCACCCACCACCCACTCACACCCACTCACCCACCCACTCACCACCACCACCACCACCCACTCCCACACACCACCCACCCACCCACCCACCCACCACTCACCCACCCACACCCACACACCCACCCCACCCACCCACTCACCCCCACCCACCCACCCACACCACCCACCCACTCACCCACCCACCCACTCACCCACTCACCCACCCACACCACCCACTCACCCACACTCACCACCCACACCACTCACCCACTCACCCACCCACACACCCACTCACCCACCCACTCACCCACTCACCCACCCACCACCCACACACCCACCCACCCACTCACCCACACCCACCCACCACCCACTCACCCACCACCCACCCACCCACCCACTCACCCACCACACACCACCACCCACCCACTCACCACTCACACCCACACACCACCCACCCACACCACCCACCCACCCACACCACTCACCCACCCACTCACCCACTCACTCACCCACCCACCACCCACTCACCACTCACCCACCCACACACCCACCCACCCACCCACACCACCCACCCACCACTCACCCACCCACCCACCCACCCACCACTCACCCACCCACTCACCACTCACCCACCCACCCACCACCACACACCCACCCACCACCCACACACCCACCCACCCACCCACCCACCCACTCACCCACCCACCCACCCACACACTCACCACCCACCCACCCACACACTCACCACACCCCACCCACCCACCCACCACCCACCCACCCTCACCCACACACCCACCCACCCACCCACCCACTCACCCACTCACCCACTCACCCACCCACCCACCCACCCACCACCACCCACCACACACCCACACCTCACCCACCCACTCACCCACCCACACACCCACACACCACCCACCCACCCACCCACCCACCCACCCACCCACACACCCACACCACCCACCACCCACCCACTCACCCACCCACCCCACCACTCACCACCCACCCACCCACCCACTCACCCACCACACACACACCCACCACCCACCCACCCACTCACCCACCCACCACCCACCCACCCACCCACCCACTCACCCACCCACACACTCACCCACCCACCCACACACTCACCCACCCACCCACTCACCCACCCACACCACCCACCACACTCCACCCACCCACCCACCCACCCACCCACCCACACACCACCACCCACCCCACACCACCCACCCACCCACACCCACCACACACCCACCCACCCACCCCCACCCACCCACCCACCACCCACCCACCCACCCACCCACTCACCCACCCACCCACCCACCCACTCACCCACCCACCCACCCACCCACCCACACCCACCCACCCACCCACCCACCCCCACCCCACCCACCCACCACCCACTCACCCACCCACCCACTCACCCACCCACCCACCACCCACCCACCACCCACCCACCCACCCACTCACCCACCCACCCACCCACTCACCCACCCACCACCCACTCACCCACCCACCCACCCACCCACCCACTCACCCACCCACCCACCCACCCACCCACTCACCCACCCACCCACACACCCACTCACCCACCCACCCACACACCCACTCACCCACCCACCCACCCACTCACCCACTCACCCACCCACTCACCACCCACCCACCCACTCACCCACCCACCCACCCACTCACCACCCACCCACTCACCCACCCACACCCACCCACCCACTCACCCACCCACTCACCCACCCACCCACCCACTCACCCACCCACACACCCACCCACCCACCCACTCACCCACCCACACACCCACTCACCCACCCCCCACACACCCACTCACCCACCCACACACCACCCACCCACCCACCACCCACTCACCCACCCACTCACCCACACACCCACTCACACACCCAACACCCACCCACTCACTCACCCACCCACCCACTCACCCACCCACCACCCACTCACCCACCCACTCACCACCCACACACCCACCCACTCACCCACCCACTCACCCACCCACTCACCCACCCACTCACCCACCCACTCACTCACCCACCCACTCACTCACCCACCCACTCACTCACCCACCCACACACCCACTCACCCACCCACCCACCCACCCACCCACCCACCCACCCACCCACCCACCCACCCACTCACCCACCCACCCACCCACTCACCCACCCACCCACCCACTCACCCACCCACCCACCCACTCACCCACCCACCCACTCACCCACCCACCCACCCACTCACACACCCACCCACTCACCCACTCACCCACTCACTCACCCACCCACTCACCCACTCACCCACTCACCCACTCACCCACCCACTCACCCACTCACACACCCACTCACTCACTCACACACCCACCCACCCACTCACTCACTCACTCACCCACCCACTCACCCACTCACTCACCCACCCACTCACCCACTCACCCACTCACCCACCCACCCACACACCCACCACCCACACACCCACTCACCCACCCACTCACCCACTCACCCACCCACCCACCCACACACTCAACCACCCACCCACCCACACTCACCCACACACCCACCACACACCCACCCACCCACCCACTCACCCACACACCCACCCACCCACCCACCCACTCA
>NW_027621573.1:15000-25000 GCF_964198595.1 Lampetra fluviatilis | reverse complement strand
GGGGAAAGTCTCAGCAGGTTCAGGGCTGTCCTGGAGCTCTGGACTAGGGGGGGTGGGGGGGGGTGGGGGGGGAAGTGGGGGGGGGGGTGGTGGTGGTGGGGGGGTGGTGGTGGTGGTGGGGGGGGTGGAGATGGGGGAGATGGGAGGTGGGGGGTGGAGGGGTGGGGTGGAGTGGGAGGTGGGGGGAGATGGGGGGAGTGGGGTGGGGTTGGGTTGGGGGGGGTGGGGGGGGGTGGAGGGGGGTGAGATAGGGTGGGGGGAGTGGGGTGGGTGGGGTGGGTGGGTGGGGGAGATGGGTGGGGGTGGATGGGGGGGGGAGGGGGGAGTGGGGTGTGTTTAGTGGGGTGGGGGGGTGGGGGGGGTGGTGGAGGGAGGGAGTGGGGGGAGATGGGAGGTGGGGGAGATGGGGGGAGTGGGGTGGGGTTGGGGGGGGTGGGGGGGTGAGATAGGGTGGGGGGAGTGGGGGGGTGGGGTGAGGTGGGTGGGGTGGGTGGAGGGGGTTAAAGTGTGGGGAAAGAGAGAGAGAGACGCTCACAAATCCATCTCCAACCTCACCACACCACACTCACCACCACCACCACCACCACACACTCACCACCACCACCACCACACACTCACCACCACCACCACCACACTCACCACCACCACCACCACACACTCACCACTCCTCCACACGCGCACGAATTACCTCCGGACACACCACCACCACCCTCCACCACCTCCACCACCTTCAGCACCATCATCACCACCACCATCATCACCACCACCATCATCATCATCACCACCACCACCATCATCGCCACCACCATCACCACGACCTCCATCACCATCTCCTCCACCACCTCCACAACCACCACCACAACACCAACACCTTCACCACCTCCACCACCTCCATAACCACCACCACCACCACAACCACAACCACCACCACACTCACGAGTTATCTCTGGATCCGACTCCTCTCTTCGCACCACCACCACCACCACCACCACCGCCACCGCCACCACCACCACCACGACCTCCATCACCATCTCCTCCACTACCATCTCCACCACCTCCTCCACAACCACCACCACCAACACCTTCACCACCTCCACCACCTCCATAACCACCACCACCACCACCACAACACAACCACCACCACACTCACGAGTTATCTCTGGATCCGACTCCTCTCTTCGCACCACCACCACCACCACCACCACCGCCACCACCTCCATAACCATCACCTCCACCACCACCAGCACCATCTCCACCATCTTCACCACCTCCATAAACACCACCTCCATCACCACCACCACCACCACCACCATCTCCTCCACCACCACCAGCACCATCTCCACCTCCTCCATAACCCACCACCACCACCACCGCCACCACCACCACCACCACCACCACCGCCGCCACCCACGACCGGCCCCTTCCACGAAGGTGGAGGGCAGCTTGTGGTAGATGGAGGCGAGTGAGGAGATGTGCCCCAGGAGCCCGTCGAGGAGGCGGGGGTGACAGCGTGTCAGAGTCCTCCTGAGAGATCACCGGCTTCTCCGCAAGGACCACGTCCACCTCCTCCTCCTCCACCTCCACCATCTCCACCACCACCTCCTCCACCAACTCCATCTCCTCCACCACCTCCATCTCCACCACCACCACCAGCACCTCCACCACCACCAGCACCACCACCTCCATAACCACCACCTCACTCACGAGTTATCTGGATCCGACTCCTCTCTTCGCACCACCACCACCACCACCGCCACCACCACCATCTCCTCCATCTCCTCCATAACCTCCACCACAACCACCACCATCACACTCACGAGTTATCTCTGGATCCGACTCCTCTCTTCGCACCACCACCACCACCGCCGCCACCACCACCGCCACCACCGCCACCACGACCGCCCCCTTCCACGAAGGTGGACGGCAGCTTGTGGTAGATGGAGGCGAGGGAGGAGATGTGCCCCAGCAGCCCGTCGAGGAGGCGGGGTGACAGCGTGTCAGAGTCCTCCTGAGAGATCACCGGCTTCTCCGCAAGGACCACGTCGCGTGCCGCGGACGGGTCCGTCGAGAGGAGACGCCAGTAGATGTAGCTGCGGTCACGGAGGTCGGGGTTGTCCGAGTCCTGGTGGTGGTGAGAGGTGGAGAGAGGTGTGTTGTGGCGAGCGTGGTGGTGGTGGTGAGCGTGGTGGTGGTGGTGAGAGAGGTGTGTTGTGGCGAGCGTGGTGGTGGTGGTGAGCGTGGTAGAGAGAGGGAGAGATGGTGGTGGAGAGAGGTGTTGTGGTGAGAGTGGTGGTGGTGGTGGTGGTGAGGGTGCTAGTGGTGAGCGTGGTAGTGGTGGTGAGCGTGGTGGTGAGGGTGAGCGTGGTGGTGAGCGTGCTAGTGGTGAGCGTGGTGATGAGCGTGGTGGTGAGCGTGGTGAGGGTGAGCGTGGTGAGGGTGAGCGTGGTGGTGGTGAGCGTGGTGGTGGTGAGGGTGCTAGTGGTGAGCGTGGTGGTGGTGGTGAGGGTGCTAGTGGTGAGCGTGGTGATGAGCGTGGTGGTGAGCGTGGTGAGGGTGAGCGTGGTGAGGGTGAGCGTGGTGGTGGTGAGCGTGGTGGTGGTGGTGGTGAGGGTGCTAGTGGTGAGCGTGGTGATGAGCGTGGTGATGAGCGTGGTGGTGAGCGTGGTGAGGGTGGTGGTGGTGGTGGTTGTGGTGGTGGTGGTAGTGGTGAGGGTGCTAGTGGTGAGCGTGGTGAGGAGCGTGGTGGTGAGCGTGGTGAGGGTGGTAGTGAGCGTAGTGTTGGTGGTGGTGGTGGTTGTGGTGGTGGTGGTGGTGAGGGTGCTAGTGGTGAGCGTGGTGATGAGCGTGGTGGTGAGCGTGGTGAGGGTGGTAGTGAGCGTGGTGTTGGTGGTGGTGGTGGTGAGGGTGCTAGTGGTGAGCGTGGTGGTGAGCGTGGTGAGGGTGGTGGTGAGCGTGCTAGTGGTGAGCGTGGTGATGAGCGTGGTGGTGAGGGTGAGCGTGGTGGTGAGCGTGGTGAGTGTGGTGAGCGTGGTGGTGAGGGTGAGCGTGGTGGTGAGCGTGGGTGAGGGTGGTGATGAGCGTGGTGGTGAGGGTGAGCGTGGTGGTGAGCGTGGTGAGTGTGGTGAGCGTGGTGGTGAGGGTGAGCGTGGTAGTGAGCGTGGTGAGTGTGGTGAGCGTGGTGGTGAGGGTGAGCGTGGTGGTGAGCGTGGGTGAGGGTGAGCGTGCTAGTGGTGAGCGTGGTGAGTGTGGTGAGCGTGGTGGTGAGCGTGGTGAGCGTGGTGAGGGTGGTGGTGAGCGTGGTGAGCGTGGTGGTGAGCATGGTGAGCGTGGTGGTGAGCATGGTGAGCGTGGTGGTGAGCATGGTGGTGAGCGTGGTGGTGAGGGTGAGCGTGGTGGTGAGGGTGAGCGTGCTAGTGGTGAGCGTGGTGAGCATGGTGGTGAGCGTGGTGAGCGTGGTGGTGAGCATGGTGGTGAGCGTGGTGGTGAGGGTGAGCGTGCTAGTGGTGAGCGTGGTGAGGGTGGTAGTGAGCGTGGTGGTGGTGGTGGTGGTTGTGGTGGTGGTGGTGGTGGTGGTGAGGGTGCTAGTGGTGAGCGTGGTGGTGAGCGTGGTGAGGGTGGTGGTGAGCGTGCTAGTGGTGAGCGTGGTGAGTGTGGTGGTGAGCGTGGTGGTGAGCGTGGTGAGTGTGGTGGTGAGTGTGGTGGTGAGCGTGGTGAGTGTGGTGGTGAGCGTGCTAGTGGTGAGCGTGGTGAGGGTGGTAGTGAGCGTGGTGGTGGTGGTTGTGGTGGTGAGGGTGGTGAGGGTGCTAGTGGTGAGCGTGGTGATGAGCGTGGTGAGCGTGGTGAGGGTGGTGGTGGTGGTTGTGGTGGTGGTGGTGGTGAGGGTGGTGAGGGTGCTAGTGGTGAGCGTGGTGATGAGCGTGGTGGTGAGCGTGGGTGAGGGTGGTGGTGAGCGTGCTAGTGGTGAGCGTGCTAGTGAGGGTGAGCGTGGTGGTGAGCGTGGTGAGTGTGGTGGTGAGCATGGTGGTGAGCGTGGTGGTGAGGGTGAGCGTGGTGGTGAGTGTGGTGGTGAGGGTGAGCATGGTGATGAGCGTGGTGAGGGTGGTGGTGAGCGTGGTGGTGAGCGTGGTGGTGAGCGTGGTGGTGAGGGTGAGCATGGTGATGAGCGTGGTGAGGGTGGTGGTGAGCGTGGTGGCGAGCGTGGTGGTGAGTGTGGTGGTGAGGGTGAGCATGGTGATGAGCGTGGTGAGGGTGGTGGTGAGCGTGGTGGTGAGCGTGGTGAGCGTGGTGGTGAGCGTGGGTGAGCGTGCTAGTGGTGAGCGTGGTGGTGAGCGTGGTGAGGGTGGTGGTGAGCATGGTGGTGAGCGTGCTAGTGGTGAGCGTGCTAGTGGTGAGCGTGGTGGTGAGCATGGTGGTGAGCATGGTGGTGAGCGTGGGTGAGCGTGGTGAGCGTGGTGGTGGTGAGCACAACCTGTGTGGCCAGGCTGAGCACTTGCTGCACCAGCTCCTGGTTCTCTGTCGGCTTCTTGAGGAACAGCTTCACGATGGCCGACAGCAGCTGCAGCTGCACCTGCAGCCGCACGGCAACGGTCGCCACGGCGACGGGGCCACGGTCACCGGGGGCGACGGTCACCGGGGGCGACGGTGGCCGCGGTTACCAAGCGGCGACCCACACAGAAACCCCACAGAGACCCCCAGAGACACCCACAGAGACGCACACAGAGACCCACACAGAGACCCACACAGAGACCCACAGAAACCCCCAGAGACACCCACAGAGACCCACACAGAAACCCCACAGAGACCCCCAGAGACACCCACAGAGACCCACACAGAGACCCACACAGAGACCCACACAGAGACCCACAGAGACCCACAGAAACCCACAGAAACCCACAGTAACCCACAGAAACCCCACAGAGACCCACAAAAACCCCACAAAAATCCACAAAAACCCCACCGACTGCCCCGTTACCTGCGCACTGTCATCGTGGAAGGAGTCCAAGAAGGAGGCGAGTAGCTCTGACGCGTTGTCGATCCTCTCGGCGTACTCGCCACACAGACACCCACAGAAACCCACAGAAACCCCACAGAAACCCACAGAAACCCACAGAAACCCCACAGAGACCCCACAGAGACCCCACAGACACCCACAGACACCCACAGACACCCACAGACACCCACAGACACCCACAGACACCCACAGACACCCCACAGAAACCCACAGAAACCCCACAGAAAGCCACAAAAACCCACAGACACCCACAGAAACCCCACAAAAACCCACAAAAACCCCACAGAGTCCCACAGAAACCCACAGAAACCCCACAGAAACCCACAGAGACCCCACCGACTGCCCCGTTACCTGCGCACTGTCATCGTGGAAGGAGTCCAAGAAGGAGTCCAGTAGCTCTGACGCGTTGTCGATCCTCTCGGCGTACTCGCCACACAGAGACCCACAGAGACCCACAGAGACCCACAGACACCCACAAAAACCCCACAGAAACCCACAGAAACCCACAGAAACCCCACAGACTGCCCCGTTACCTGCGCACTGTCATCGTGGAAGGAGTCCAAGAAGGAGTCCAGTAGCTCTGACGCGTTGTCGATCCTCTCGGCGTACTCGCCACACAGAGACCCACAGAGACCCACAGAGACCCACAGAAACCCCACAGAAACCCACAGAAACCCCACAGAGACCCCACAGACTGCCCCGTTACCTGCGCACTGTCATCGTGGAAGGAGTCCAAGAATGAGTCGAGCAGCTCTGACGCGTTGTCGATCCTCTCGGCGTACTCGCCGATGATCCAGATCATGGCGGCACGAGCCTCGGGTTCGTCCAGGGACTCCAGGGACTCGCAGAGGACAGCGATGATGCTTTCGTACCTACGGGGGGGTAGTAGTAGCGGTACTATTATATATAGTACTATACACACAGTACTATACATAAGGTGGTACTATTATATATAGTACTATACACACGGTACTATACACACGGTACTATACACAAGGTGGTACTATACACACGGTACTACACACACGGTACTATACACAAGGTGGTACTATACACAAGGTGGTACTATACACACGGTACTATACACACGGTACTACACACGGTACTACACACACGGTACTATACACAAGGTGGTACTATACACAAGGTGGTACTATTATATATAGTACTACACACACGGTACTATACACAAGGTGGTACTATTATATATAGTACTACACACACGGTACTATACACAAGGTGGTACTATTATATTTAGTACTATACACACGGTACTATACACACGGTACTATACACAAGGTGGTACTATTATATATAGTACTATACACACGGTACTATACACACGGTACTACACACAAGGTGGTACTATTATATATAGTACTATACACACGGTACTATACACACGGTACTATACACAAGGTGGTACTATTATATTTAGTACTACACACACGGTACTATACACAAGGTGGTACTATTATATTTAGTACTATACACACAGTACTATACACACGGTACTATACACAAGGTGGTACTATTATATATAGTACTATACACACGGTACTATACACACGGTACTATACACAAGGTGGTACTATTATATATAGTACTATACACACAGTACTATACATACGGTGGTACTATTATATTTAGTACTACACACACGGTACTATACACACAGTACTATACACAAGGTGGTACTATTATATTTAGTACTATACACACGGTACTATACACACAGTACTATACACAAGGTGGTACTATTATATTTAGTACTATACACACAGTACTATACACAAGGTGGTACTATTATATTTAGTATTATACACACGGTACTATACACACGGTACTATACACACGGTGGTACTATTATATTTAGTACTATACACACGGTACTATACACACGGTACTATACTATTTAGTACTATACACACGGTACTATACACACGGTACTATACACACGGTGGTACTATTATATTTAGTACTATACACACTGTACTATACACACGGTACTATACACACGGTGGTACTATTATATTTAGTACTATACACACAGTACTATACACAAGGTGGTACTATTATATTTAGTACTATACACACGGTACTATACACACAGTACTATACACAAGGTGGTACTATTATATTTAGTACTATACACACGGTACTATACACACGGTACTATACACAAGGTGGTACTATTATATATAGTACTATACACACGGTACTATACACAAGGTGGTACTATTATATTTAGTACTATACACACGGTACTATACACACAGTACTATACACAAGGTGGTACTATTATATTTAGTACTATACACACGGTACTATACACACGGTACTATACACAAGGTGGTACTATTATATTTAGTACTATACACACGGTACTATACACACAGTACTATACACAAGGTGGTACTATTATATTTAGTACTATACACACGGTACTATACACAAGGTGGTACTATTATATTTAGTACTATACACACGGTACTATACACACAGTACTATACACAAGGTGGTACTAGTATATTTAGTACTATACACACGGTACTATACACAAAGTACTATACACACGGTGGTACTATTATATATAGTACTATACACACGGTACTATACACAAAGTACTATACACACGGTGGTACTATTATATATAGTACTATACACACGGTACTATACACAAAGTACTATACACACGGTGGTACTATTATATATAGTACTATACACACGGTACTTTACACACGGTACTATACACACGGTGGTACTATTATATATAGTACTATACACACGGTACTTTACACACGGTACTATACACACGGTACTATACACACGGTGGTACTATTATATATAGTACTATACACACGGTACTATACACACGGTACTATACACACGGTGGTACTATTATATATAGTACTATACACACGGTACTATACACACGGTACTATACACACGGTGGTACTATTATATATAGTACTATACACACGGTACTATACACACGGTACTATACACACGGTGGTACTATTATATATAGTACTATACACACGGTACTATACACACGGTACTATACACAAGGTGGTACTATTATATATAGTACTATACACACGGTACTTTACACACGGTACTATACACACGGTGGTACTATTATATATAGTACTATACACACGGTACTATACACACGGTACTATACACACGGTGGTACTATTATATATAGTACTATACACACGGTACTATACACACGGTACTATACACACGGTGGTACTATTATATATAGTACTATACACACGGTACTATACACACGGTACTATACACAAGGTGGTACTATTATATATAGTACTATACACACGGTACTATACACACGGTACTATACACACGGTGGTACTATTATATATAGTACTATACACACGGTACTATACACACGGTACTATACACACGGTGGTACTATTATATATAGTACTATACACACGGTACTATACACACGGTACTATACACACGGTGGTACTATTATATATAGTACTATACACACGGTACTATACACACGGTACTATACACACGGTGGTACTATTATATATAGTACTATACACACGGTACTATACACACGGTACTATACACACGGTACTATACACACGGTACTATACACAAGGTGGTACTATTATATATAGTACTATACACACGGTACTATACACACGGTGGTACTATTATATATAGTACTATACACACGGTACTATACACACGGTACTATACACACGGTGGTACTATTATATATAGTACTATACACACGGTACTATACACACGGTACTATACACACGGTGGTACTATTATATATAGTACTATACACACGGTACTATACACACGGTACTATACACAAGGTGGTACTATTATATATAGTACTATACACACGGTACTATACACACGGTACTATACACACGGTGGTACTATTATATATAGTACTATACACACGGTACTTTACACACGGTACTATACACAAGGTGGTACTATTATATATAGTACTATACACACGGTACTATACACACGGTACTATACACACGGTGGTACTATTATATATAGTACTATACACACGGTACTATACACACGGTACTATACACAAGGTGGTACTATTATATATAGTACTATACACACGGTACTATACACACGGTGGTACTATTATATATAGTACTATACACACGGTACTATACACACGGTACTATACACAAGGTGGTACTATTATATATAGTACTATACACACGGTACTATACACACGGTACTATACACAAGGTGGTACTATTATATATAGTACTATACACACGGTACTATACACACGGTACTATACACACGGTGGTACTATTATATATAGTACTATACACACGGTACTATACACACGGTACTATACACACGGTGCTATACACACGGTGCTATACACACGGTGGTACTATTATATATAGTACTATACACACGGTACTATACACACGGTACTATACACACGGTACTATACACACGGTGCTATACACACGGTGGTACTATTATATATAGTACTATACACACGGTACTATACACACGGTACTATACACACGGTGGTACTATTATATATAGTACTATACACACGGTACTATACACACGGTACTATACACACGGTACTATACACACGGTGCTATACACACGGTGGTACTATTATATATAGTACTATACACACGGTACTATACACACGGTACTATACACACGGTGGTACTATTATATATAGTACTATACACACGGTACTATACACACGGTACTATACACACGGTGGTACTATTATATATAGTACTATACACACGGTACTATACACACGGTACTATACACACGGTACTATACACACGGTGGTACTATTATATATAGTACTATACACACGGTACTATACACACGGTACTATACACACGGTGGTACTATTATATATAGTACTATACACACGGTACTATACACACGGTACTATACACACGGTGGTACTATTATATATAG
>NW_027621573.1:0-10000 GCF_964198595.1 Lampetra fluviatilis | reverse complement strand
CACGGGGAGACACACGGGGAGACACACGGGGAGACACACGGGGAGACACACGGGGAGACACGGTGAGACACGGGGAGACACACGGGGAGACACACGGGGAGACACACGGGGAGACACACGGGGAGACACACGGGGAGACACGGGGAGACACGGGGAGACACGGGGAGACACACGGGGGGAGAGAGACGCGGTGAGACACGGGGAGACACGGTGAGACACGGGGAGACACACGGGGAGACACGGGGAAACACACGGGGGGAGAGAGACGCGGTGAGACACGGTGAGACACGGGGAGACACGGGGAGACACGGGGAGACACACGGGGGGAGAGAGACACGGTGAGACACACGTGGGGAGAGAGACGCGGTGAGACACGGTGAGACACGGTGAGACACACGGGGGGAGAGAGACACGGTGAGACACACGTGGGGAGAGACGCGGTGAGACACGGTGAGACACACGGGGGGAGAGAGATACGGTGAGACACGTGGAGAGAGAGACGCGGTGAGACACGGGGAGACACGGTGAGACACGGTGAGACACGGTGAGACACGGGGAGACACACGGGGAGACACACGGGGAGACACACGGGGAGACACACGGGGAGACACACGGGGAGACACACGGGGAGACACACGGGGAGACACGGGGAGACACACGGGGAGACACACGGGGAGACACGGGGAGACACGGGGAGACACGGGGAGACACACGGGGGGAGAGAGACACGGTGAGACATGGTGAGACACGGTGAGACACGGGGAGACACACGGGGGGAGAGAGATACGGTGAGACACACGTGGAGAGAGAGACACGGGGAGACACGGTGAGACACACGGGGGGAGAGAGACGCGGTGAGACGCGGTGAGACACGGGGAGACACGGTGAGACACGGGGAGACACACGGGGAGACACGGGGAAACACACGGGGGGAGAGAGACGCGGTGAGACACGGTGAGACACGGGGAGACACGGGGAGACACGGGGAGACACGGGGAGACACGGGGAGACACGGTGAGACACACGGGGGGAGAGAGATACGGTGAGACACACGTGGGGAGAGAGACGCGGTGAGACACGGTGAGACACACGGGGAGACACGGTGAGACACGGTGAGACACGGGGAGACACACGGGGAGACACACGGGGAGACACACGGGGAGACACACGGGGAGACACACGGGGAGACACACGGGGAGACACACGGGGAGACACACGGGGAGACACACGGGGAGACACACGGGGAGACACACGGGGAGACACGGGGAGACACGGGGGGAGAGAGACGCGGTGAGACACGGTGAGACACGGGGAGACACGGGGAGACACGGGGAGACACACGGTGAGACACACGGTGAGACACACGGGGGGAGAGAGACACGGTGAGACACACGGGGGGAGAGAGACACGGTGAGACACACGTGGGGAGAGAGACGCGGTGAGACGCGGTGAGACACGGAGACACACGTGGGGAGAGAGACGCGGTGAGAGAGACGCGGTGAGAGAGACACGGTGAGAGAGACACGGTGAGAGAGACACGGTGAGAGAGACACGGTGAGAGAGACACGGTGAGAGAGACACGGTGAGAGAGACACGGTGAGAGAGACACGGTGAGAGAGACACGGTGAGAGAGACACGGTGAGAGAGACACGGTGAGAGAGACACGGTGAGAGAGACACGGTGAGAGAGACACGGTGAGAGAGACACGGTGAGAGAGACACGGTGAGAGAGACACGGTGAGAGAGACACGGTGAGAGAGACACGGTGAGAGAGACACGGTGAGAGAGACACGGTGAGAGAGACACGGTGAGAGAGACACGGTGAGAGAGACACGGTGAGAGAGACACGGTGAGAGAGACACGGTGAGAGAGACACGGTGAGAGAAACACGGTGAGAGAGACACGGTGAGAGAGACACGGTGAGAGAGACACGGTGAGAGAGACACGGTGAGAGAGACACGTGAGAGAGACACGGTGAGAGAGACACGGTGAGAGAGACACGGTGAGAGAGACACGGTGAGAGAGACACGGTGAGAGAGACACGGTGAGAGAGACACGGTGAGAGAGACACGGTGAGAGAGACACGGTGAGAGAGACACGGTGAGAGAGACACGGTGAGAGAGACACGGTGAGAGAGACACGGTGAGAGAGACACGGTGAGAGAGACACGGTGAGAGAGAGACACGGGGAGAGAGACACGGTGAGAGAGACACGGTGAGAGAGACACGGTGAGAGAGAGACACGGTGCGACATGATGAGAGAGACACGGTGAGAGAGACACGGTGAGAGAGACACGGTGAGAGAGACACGGTGAGAGAGACACGGTGAGAGAGACACGGTGAGAGAGACACGGTGAGAGAGACACGTGAGAGAGACACGGTGAGAGAGACACGGTGAGAGAGACACGGTGAGAGAGACACGGTGAGAGAGACACGGTGAGAGAGACACGGTGAGAGAGACACGGTGAGAGAGACACGGTGAGAGAGACACGGTGAGAGAGACACGGTGAGAGAGACACGGTGAGAGAGACACGGTGAGAGAGACACGGTGAGAGAGACACGGTGAGAGAGACACGGTGAGAGAGACACGGTGAGAGAGAGACACGGGGAGAGAGACACGGTGAGAGAGACACGGTGCGACACGGAGAGGGGTGTGTGTGTGTCAGCTGGGACCTGGGCGATGTTGGCTGGAGACGCGGCGAGAGAGAGACAGAGACACAGAGAGACACGGTGAGAGACACACAGAGAGACACAGAGAGACACAGAGAGACACAGAGACACAGAGAGACACGGAGAGACACGGAGAGACACAGAGAGACACAGAGAGACACAGAGACACGGAGAGGGGTGTGTGTGTCACAGCTGGGACCTGGGCAATGTTGGCTGGAGACGCGGCGAGAGAGAGAGCTAGAGAGACACAGAGAGACACGGTGAGAGAGACACGGTGAGAGAGACACGGTGAGAGAGACACGGTGAGAGAGACACGGTGAGAGAGACACGGTGAGAGAGACACGGTGAGAGAGACACGGTGAGAGAGACACGGAGAGGGGTGTGTGTGTGTGTCACAGCTGGGACCTGGGCGATGTTGGCTGGAGAGGCGGCGAGAGAGAGACACGGTGAGAGAGACACGGTGAGAGAGACACACAGAGAGACACGGTGAGAGAGACACACAGAGAGACACACAGAGACACACAGAGAGACACACAGAGAGACACACAGAGAGACACACAGAGAGACACACAGAGAGACACACAGAGAGACACACAGAGAGACACACAGAGAGACACACAGAGGGGTGTGTGTGTGTGTCACAGCTGGGACCTGGGCGATGTTGGCTGGAGAGGCGGCGAGAGAGAGACACGGTGAGAGAGACACGGTGAGAGAGACACGGTGAGAGAGACACGGTGAGAGAGACACACAGAGAGACACACAGAGAGACACACAGAGAGACACACGGAGAGACACGGAGAGGGGGGTGTGTGTGTGTGTCACAGCTGGGACCTGGGCAATGTTGGCTGGAGAGGCGGCGAGAGAGAGACACGGTGAGAGAGACACACAGAGAGACACGGAGAGACACGGAGAGGGGTGTGTGTGTGTGTCACAGCTGGGACCTGGGCGATGTTGGCTGGAGAGGCGAGGCGCATCATGATGTTGAGCTTCTCCAGTTTCACGTAGATGGGGTCGTTGTATTTGACAAAGAAAACCTTCATCTCGTGCTTCAGGATCTCCGGCCTAGAAGAGAAGGTGAGGTGTGAGGTGTGAGTGGTGAGTGGTGAGGTGTGAGGTGTGAGGTGTGAGTGGTGAGGTGTGAGTGGTGAGGTGTGAGGTGTGAGGTGTGAGTGGTGAGTGGTGAGTGGTGAGTGGTGAGGTGTGAGGTGTGAGGTGTGAGTGGTGAGTGGTGAGGTGTGAGGTGTGAGGTGTGAGTGGTGAGGTGTGAGTGGTGAGGTGTGAGGTGTGAGGTGTGAGTGGTGAGTGGTGAGTGGTGAGGTGTGAGGTGTGAGGTGTGAGTGGTGAGTGGTGAGTGGTGAGGTGTGAGTGGTGAGTGGTGAGTGGTGAGGTGTGAGTGGTGAGTGGTGAGGTGTGAGTGGTGAGGTGTGAGGTGTGAGTGGTGAGTGGTGAGCGGTGTGTGGTGAGTAGTGAGTGGTGAGTGGTGAGGTGTGAGTGGTGAGTGGTGAGTGGTGAGTGGTGAGTGGTGAGCGGTGTGTGAGTGGTGAGTGGTGAGTGGTGAGTGGTGAGTGGTGAGGTGTGAGTGGTGAGTGGTGAGTGGTGAGTGGTGAGTGGTGAGTGGTGAGGTGTGAGGTGTGAGTGGTGAGGTGTGAGTGGTGAGTGGTGAGTGGTGAGGTGTGAGGTGTGAGTGGTGAGGTGTGAGTGGTGAGGTGTGAGTGGTGAGTGGTGAGGTGTGAGCGGTGAGGTGTGAGTGGTGAGGGGTGAGTGGTGAGGTGTGAGTGGTGAGTGGTGAGGTGTGAGTGGTGAGTGGTGAGTGGTGAGGTGTGAGTGTGAGTGGTGAGGTGTGAGTGGCGAGGTGTGAGTGGTGAGGTGTGAGTGGTGAGTGGTGAGGTGTGAGTGGTGAGGTGTGAGGGTGAGTGGTGAGGTGTGAGTGGTGAGTGGTGAGGTGTGAGTGGTGAGGTGTGAGTGGTGAGTGGTGAGGTGTGAGTGGTGAGGTGTGAGTGGTGAGTGGTGAGGTGTGAGTGGTGAGTGGTGAGGTGTGAGTGGTGAGTAGTGAGGTGGTGAGTTGTGAGTGGTGAGTGGTGAGGTGTGAGTGGTGAGGTGTGAGTGGTGAGTGGTGAGGTGTGAGTGGTGAGTGGTGAGTGGTGAGGTGTGAGTGGTGAGTGGTGAGTGGTGAGTGGTGAGTGGTGAGGTGTGAGTGGTGAGGTGTGAGTGGTGAGTGGTGAGGTGTGAGTGGTGAGTGGTGAGTAGTGAGTGGTGAGTAGTGAGTGGTGAGTGGTGAGTGGTGAGTGGTGAGTAGTGAGTGGTGAGTAGTGAGTGGTGAGTGGTGAGTGGTGAGTGGTGAGTGGTGAGTAGTGAGTGGTGAGTAGTGAGTGGTGAGTGGTGAGTGGTGAGTGGTGAGTGGTGAGTAGTGAGTGGTGAGTGGTGAGTAGTGAGTAGTGAGTGGTGAGTGAGTGAGTGATGAGTAGTGAGTGGTGAGTAGTGAGTGGTGAGTGGTGGGTAGTGAGTGGTGAGTAGTGAGTGGTGAGTGGTGAGAGTGAGTGGTGAGTGGTGAGTGGTGGTAGTGAGTGGTGAGTAGGTGAGTGGTGAGTGGTGAGTAGTGAGTGGTGAGTAGTGAGTGGTGAGTGGTGAGTGGTGAGTAGTGAGTGGTGAGTGGTGAGTGGTGGGTAGTGAGTGGTGAGTGAGTGAGTGGTGAGTGGTGAGTGGTGAGTGGTGAGTAGTGAGTGGTGAGTAGTGAGTGGTGAGTGAGTGAGTGGTGAGTGGTGAGTGGTGAGTGGTGAGTAGTGAGTGGTGAGTGAGTGAGTGGTGAGTAGTGAGTGGTGAGTGGTGAGTGGTGGGTAGTGAGTGGTGAGTAGTGAGTGGTGAGTAGGTGAGTGGTGAGTGAGTGAGTGGTGGGTAGTGAGTGGTGAGTAGTGAGTGGTGAGTGGTGAGTGGTGAGTAGGTGAGTAGTGAGTGGTGAGTGGTGAGTGGTGAGTGGTGAGTAGTGAGTAGTGAGTGGTGAGTAGTGAGTGTGAGTGGTGAGTGGTGAGTGTGAGTGGTGAGTGGTGAGTGGTGGGTAGTGAGTGGTGAGTGGTGAGTGGTGAGTAGTGAGTGGTGAGTGGTGAGTGGTGGTGAGTAGTGAGTGGTGAGTAGTGAGTGGTGAGTGGTGAGTGGTGAGTGGTGAGTAGTGAGTGGTGAGTGGTGAGTGGTGAGTGGTGGGAGTGAGTGGTGAGTAGTGAGTGGTGAGTGGTGAGTGGTGAGTAGTGAGTGGTGAGTGGTGAGTAGTGAGTGGTGAGTGGTGAGTGGTGAGTAGTGAGTGGTGAGTAGTGAGTAGTGAGTGGTGAGTGTGAGTGGTGAGTGGTGGGTAGTGAGTAGTGAGTGGTGAGTGGTGAGTGGTGAGTAGTGAGTGGTGAGTGGTGAGTAGTGAGTGGTGAGTGGTGAGTGGTGAGTAGTGAGTGGTGAGTGGTGAGTAGTGAGTAGTGAGTGGTGAGTAGTGAGTAGTGAGTGGTGAGTGTGAGTGGTGAGTGGTGAGTAGTGAGTAGTGAGTGGTGAGTAGTGAGTAGTGAGTGGTGAGTGGTGAGTGGTGAGTGGTGGGTAGTGAGTGGTGAGTGGTGAGTGGTGAGTAGTGAGTGGTGAGTAGTGAGTGGTGAGTAGTGAGTGTGTGAGTGGTGAGTGGTGGGTAGTTGAGTGGTGAGTGGTGAGTGGTGAGTAGTGAGTGGTGAGTAGTGAGTGGTGAGTGGTGAGTGGTGGGTAGTGAGTGGTGGGTAGTGAGTGGTGACGTGGTGAGTGGTGAGTGGTGAGTGGTGAGTGGTGAGTTGTGAGTGGTGAGTGGTGAGTGGTGAGTGGTGAGTAGTGAGTGGTGAGTGGTGAGTGGTGAGGTGTGAGTGGTGAGTGGTGAGTGGTGAGTGGTGAGTAGTGAGTGTGAGTAGTGAGTGGTGAGTGGTGAGTGGTGAGTGGTGAGTAGTGAGTGGTGAGGTGTGAGTGTGAGTGGTGAGTGGTGAGTGGTGAGTAGTGAGTGGTGAGTGGTGAGTGGTGAGTGGTGAGTGGTGAGTGGTGAGTGGTGGTAGTGAGTGGTGAGTGGTGAGTGGTGAGTAGTGAGTGTGAGGTGGTGAGTGTGAGTGTGAGTAGTGAGTGGTGAGTGGTGAGTGGTGAGTAGTGAGTGGTGAGTGGTGAGTAGTGAGTGGTGAGTGGTGAGTGGTGAGTGGTGAGTGGTGAGTGGTGAGGTGGTGAGTGGTGAGTGGTGAGTGGTGAGTGGTGAGTGGTGAGTAGTGAGTGGTGAGTGGTGAGTGGTGAGTGGTGAGTAGTGAGTGGTGAGTGTGAGTGGTGAGTGGTGAGTGGTGAGTGGTGAGTAGTGAGTGTGTGAGGTGTGAGTGGTGAGTGGTGGAGTGGTGAGTGGTGAGTGGTGAGTGGTGAGGTGTGAGTGGTGAGTGGTGAGTGGTGAGTGGTGAGGTGTGAGTGGAGAGTGGTGAGTGGTGAGTGGTGAGTGGTGAGTGGTGAGTGAGTGAGTGGTGAGTGGTGAGTGGTGAGTGGTGAGTGGGTGAGTAGTGAGTGGTGAGTGAGTGAGTGGTGAGTGGTGAGTGGTGAGTGGAGTGGTGAGTGGTGAGTGGTGAGTGGTGAGTGGGTGAGTGGTGAGTGAGTGTGAGTGGTGAGTGGTGAGTGGTGAGTGGTGAGTGGTGAGTGGTGAGTGGTGAGTGGTGAGTGGTGAGTGGTGTGAGTGGTGAGTGGTGAGTGGTGAGTGGTGAGGTGAGTGGTGAGTGGTGAGTGTGTGAGTGGAGTGGTGAGTGGTGAGTAGTGAGTGGTGAGTGGTGAGTGGTGAGGTGTGAGTGGTGAGTAGTGAGTGGTGAGTGGTGAGGTGTGAGTAGTGAGTGGTGAGTGGTGAGTGGTGAGGTGTGAGTGGTGAGTAGTGAGTGGTGAGTGGTGAGGTGTGAGTGGTGAGTAGTGAGTGGTGAGTGGTGAGTTGTGAGTGGTGAGTGGTGAGTGGTGAGGTGTGAGTGGTGAGTGGTGAGTGGTGAGTGGTGAGTGGTGAGTGGTGAGTGGTGAGTGTGAGTGGTGAGTGGTGAGTGGTGAGTGGTGAGTGGTGGGTAGTGAGTGGTGAGTGGTGAGTGGTGAGTGGGTGAGTGGTGAGTAGTGAGTAGTGAGTGGTGAGTGGTGAGTGGTGAGTGGTGAGTAGGTGAGTGGTGAGTGGTGAGTGGTGAGTAGTGAGTAGTGAGTGGTGAGTGGTGAGTGGTGAGTGGTGAGTAGTGAGGTAGTGAGTGGTGAGTGGTGAGTGGTGAGTGGTGAGTGGTGAGTGGTGAGTAGTGAGGTGGTGAGTGGTGAGTGGTGAGTGGTGAGTGGTGAGGTGTGAGTGGTGAGTGGTGAGTGGTGAGGTGTGAGTGGTGAGGTGTGAGTGGTGAGTGGTGAGTAGTGAGTAGTGAGTAGTGAGTGGTGAGTGGTGAGTGGTGAGGTGGTGAGTGGTGAGGTGTGAGTGGTGAGTGGTGAGGTGTGAGTGTGAGTGGTGAGTGGTGAGTAGTGAGGTGTGAGTGGTGAGTGGTGAGTGGTGAGGTGTGAGTGGTGAGTGGTGAGTGTGTGAGTGGTGAGTGGTGAGTGGTGAGGTGTGAGTGGTGAGTGGTGAGTGGGTGAGTGTGTGTGGTGAGTGGTGAGTGTGTGTGAGTGGTGAGTGGTGAGTGGTGAGTGGTGAGTGGTGAGGGTGTGAGTGGTGAGTGGTGAGTGGTGAGGTGTGAGGTGGTGAGTGGTGAGGTGTGAGTGTGAGTGGTGAGGTGGTGAGGTGTGAGTGGTGTGTGGTGAGTGGTGAGTGGTGAGGTGTGAGTGGTGAGTGGTGAGTGGTGAGTGTGGTGTGAGGTTGGTGAGTGGTGAGTGGTGAGTAGTGAGTGGTGAGGTGTGAGGGGTGAGGTGTGAGTGGTGAGTGGTGAGTGTGAGTGGTGAGTGGTGAGGTGTGAGTGGTGAGGTGGTGAGTGGTGAGGTGTGAGTGGTGAGTGGTGAGGTAGTGAGTGGTGAGTGGTGAGGGTGAGGGTGTGAGTGGTGAGTGGTGAGTGGTGAGGTGTGAGTGGTGAGGTGTGAGTGGTGAGTGGTGAGTGGTGAGTAGTGAGTGAGTGTGAGTGGTGTGGTGAGGTGTGAGTGGTGAGTGGTGAGTTGTGAGGTGTGAGTGGTGATGTGTGTGGAGTGGTGAGTGGTGAGTGGTGGTGTGAGGGTGAGTGGGAGTGTAGTGTGAGTGGTGAGTGGTGAGTGGTGAGGTGTGAGTGGTGAGGTGTGAGTGGTGAGTGGGTGAGTGGTGAGGTGTGAGTGGTGAGTGGTGAGGTGTGAGTGGTGAGTGGTGAGTGGTGAGGTGAGTGGTGAGGTGGTGAGTGGTGAGTGTGAGGTGGTGAGGTGGTGAGTGGTGAGTGTGAGTGGTGAGTGGGTGAGTGGTGAGGTGTGAGGTGTGAGTGGTGAGTGAGTGGTGGTGAGTGGTGAGGTGTGAGTGGTGAGTGGTGTGAGTGGTGAGGTGTGAGTGGTGAGTGTGAGGTGTGAGTGGTGAGTGGTGAGTGGTGAGGTGGTGAGTGGTGAGGTGTGAGTGGTGAGTGGTGAGTGGTGAGTGGTGAGGTGTGAGTGGTGAGTGGTGAGTGGTGAGTGGTGAGTGGTGAGTGGTGAGGTGTGAGTGGTGAGTGGTGAGTGGTGAGGTGTGAGTGGTGAGGTGTGGAGTGGGAGTGGGAGTGGTGAGGTGTGAGTGGTGAGGGTGTGTGAGTGGTGAGGTGTGAGGTGTGAGTGGTGAGTGGTGAGGTGTGAGTGGTGAGTGGTGTGAGGTGTGAGTGGTGAGTGTGAGTGGTGAGTGGTGTGGTGAGTGAGTGGAGTGAGGGTGAGTGGTGGAGTGGTGAGGTGGAGTGTGGAGTGGAGAGGTGGTGAGTGGCTGAGTGGTGAGTGGAGTGGTGAGGTGGTGAGGTGGTGAGGTTTGTGAGTGGTGAGAGTGGTGAGTGGTGAGTGGTGAGTGTGAGTGGTGAGTGGTGTGTGAGTGGTGATAGGTGAGGTGGTGAGTGGGTGAGTGGTGAGTGGTGAGGTGGTGAGTGGTGAGGTGTGAGTGGTGAGTGGTGAGGTGTGAGTGGTGAGCGATGTGAGGTGGTGAGTGGTGAGTGGTGAGTGGTGAGTGGTGAGGTGTGAGTGGTGAGTGGTGAGTGGTGAGTGGTGAGGTCGTGAGGTGTGAGTGGTGAGTGTGAGTGGTGAGTGGTGAGGTTGTGAGTGGTGAGTGGTGAGGTGTGAGTGGTGAGTGGTGAGTGGTGAGGGTGTGAGTGGTGAAGTGTGAGGTGTGAGTGGTGAGGTGTGAGTGGTGAGGGTGTGAGTGGTGAGGTGTGAGTGGTGAGTGGTGAGTGGTGAGGTGTGAGTGGTGAG
>NW_027621572.1:0-21403 GCF_964198595.1 Lampetra fluviatilis | reverse complement strand
TCACACACTCACCCACTCACTCACTCACCCACTCACCCACCCACTCACTCACCACTCACTCACCCATTCACTCACCCACCCACCCACCCACTCACCACTCATCCACCCATCCACCCACTCACCCACCCACCCACTCACCCACCCACCCACTCACCCACTCACCCACCCACCCACCCACTCATCCACCAACCCACCCACTCACTCACTTACCCACCCACTCACCTACTCACCCACCCACCCACCCACTCACCCACCCACCCACTCACCACTCACCCACCCACTCACCACTCACCCACCCACTCACCCACCCACTCACCCACCCACTCACCCACTCACCACTCACCCACCCACTCACTCACCCACCCACTCACTCACCCACCCACCCACCCACCCACTCACTCACTTACCCACTCACTCACCTACTCACCCACCCACTCACCACTCACTCACCCACCCACCCACCCACTCACCCACACACTCACCCACCCACACACTCACTCACCACTCACACACTCACCTACTCACCCACCCACCCACTCACCCACCCACCCACTCACCCACCCACTCACCCACCCACTCACCCACCCACCCACTCACCCACTCACCCACCCACTCACCCACTCACCCACCCACCCACCACCCACTCACCCACCCACCCACTCACCCACCCACCACTCACCCACCCACCCACCCACTCACCCACCCACCCACTCACCACTCACCCACCCACTCACCACTCACCCACCCACTCACCCACTCACCACTCACCCACCCACTCACTCACCACCCACCCACTCACACACTCACCCACCCACCCACCCACTCACTCACTTACCCACTCACTCACCTACTCACCCACCCACTCACCCACCCACCCACCCACTCACCCACACACTCACCCACCACTCACCCACCCACCACCACCCACCCACACTCACTCACCACTCACACACTCACCTACTCACCCACCCACCCACTCACCCACCCACCCACTCACCCACCCACCCACCCACTCACCCACCCACTCACCCACCCACCCACCCACCCACTCACCCACCCACCCACTCACCCACCCACCCACCCACCCACTCACCCACCCACTCACCACTCACCCACCCACTCACCACTCACCCACCACTCACCCACCCACTCACCCACTCACCACTCACCCACCCACTCACTCACCACCCACCCACTCACACACTCACCCACCCACCCACCCACTCACTCACTTACCCACTCACTCACCTACTCACCCACCCACCCACCCACTCACCCACCCACACACTCACTCACCACTCACACACTCACCTACTCACCCACCCACCCACCCACTCACCCACCCACTCACCCACCCACCCACTCACCCACCCACCCACCCACTCACCCCACTCACCACTCACCCACCCACTCACCACTCACCCACCCACTCACCCACCCACTCACCCACTCACCACTCACCCACCCACTCACTCACCACCCACCCACTCACACACTCACCCACCCACCCACCCACTCACTCACTTACCCACTCACTCACCTACTCACCCACCCACCCACCCACTCACCCACCCACACACTCACTCACCACTCACACACTCACCTACTCACCCACCCACCCACCCACTCACCCACCCACTCACCCACCCACCCACTCACCCACCCACCCACCCACTCACCCACTCACCACTCACCCACCCACTCACCACTCACCCACCCACTCACCCACCCACTCACCCACTCACCACTCACCCACCCACTCACTCACCACCCACCCACTCACACACTCACCCACCCACCCACTCACTCACTTACCCACTCACTCACCTACTCACCCACCCACTCACCACTCACTCACCCACCCACCCACCCACTCACCCACACACTCACCCACCCACACACTCACCCACCCACACACTCACTCACCACTCACACACTCACCTACTCACCCACCCACCCACTCACCCACCCACCCACTCACCCACCCACTCACCCACTCACCCACCCACTCACCCACCCACCCACCCACTCACCCACCCACCCACCCACTCACCCACCCACCCACCCACTCACCACTCACCCACCCACTCACCCACCCACTCACTCACCACCCACCCACTCACACACTCACCCACCCACCCACCCACTCACTCACTTACCCACTCACTCACCTACTCACCCACCCACCCACCCACTCACCCACACACACACTCACCCACCCACACACTCACTCACCACTCACACACTCACCCACCCACCCACCCACCCACTCACCCACCCACTCACCCACCCACCCACTCACCCACTCACCCACCCACCCACCCACTCACCCACCCACCCACTCACCCACCCACCCACTCACCACTCACCCACCCACTCACCACCCACTCACCCACCCACTCACCCACTCACCACTCACCCACCCACTCACTCACCACCCACCCACTCACACACTCACCCACCCACCCACCCACTCACTCACCCACCCACCCACTCACCCACTCACCACTCACCCATCCACTCACCCACCCACCCACTCACCCACCCACTCACCCACCCACCCACTCACCCACCCACTCACCCACCCACCCACTCACCCACCCACTCACCCACCCACCCACTCACCCACTCACTCACTCACCCACCCACTCACCCACCCACTCACCCACCCACCCACTCACTCACTCACTCACCCACCCACTCACCCACCCACTCACCCACCCACCCACTCACCCACCCACTCACCCACCCACCCACCCACCCACCCACTCACCCACTCACCCACTCACCCACCCACCACCAACTCACCACTCACCACTCACCGATATCCGCAGCGTAGATCTTGAATCTCTCTCTGTTCAGCTTCACTTCTCAGCATCGCCCCCAAACTCTCAGGACTCGAAACTCCCAACTAGTCACACAGCACACGCACCATCACTACTACCAGCTACACACACAGCTACTGCTACTACCAGCTACACACACAGCTACTGCTACTACTACTACCAGCTACACACACAGCTACTGCTACTACCAGCTACACACGCAGCTACTACTACTGCTACTACCAGCTACACACACAGCTACTGCTACTACTACTACCAGCTACACACACAGCTAGTGCTACTACCAGCTACACACACAGCTACTGCTACTACCAGCTACACACACAGCTACTACTAGTGCTACTACCAGCTACACACGCAGCTACTGCTACTACTAGTGCTACTACCAGCTACACACACAGCTACTGCTACTACCAGCTACACACACAGCTACTACTAGTGCTACTACCAGCTACACACACAGCTACAGCTACTACTAGTGCTACTACCAGCTACACACACAGCTACTACTAGTGCTACTACCAGCTACACACACTGCTACTGCTACTACTAGTGCTACTACAGCTACACACACAGCTACTGCTACTACTAGTGCTACTACCAGCTACACACACAGCTACTACTGCTACTAGTGCTACTACCAGCTACACACGCAGCTACTGCTACTACTAGTGCTACTACCAGCTACACACACTGCTACTGCTACTACTAGTGCTACTACAGCTACACACACAGCTACTGCTACTACTAGTGCTACTACCAGCTACACACACAGCTACTGCTACTACTAGTGCTACTACCAGCTACACACGCAGCTACTGCTACTACTAGTGCTACTACCAGCTACACACACAGCTACTGCTACTACTAGTGCTACTACCAGCTACACACACAGCTACTACTAGTGCTACTACCAGCTACACACACAGCTACTACTACTACTAGTGCTACTACCAGCTACACACACAGCTACTGCTACTACTAGTGCTACTACCAGCTACACACACAGCTACTACTACTAGTGCTACTACCAGCTACACACACAGCTACTACTAGTGCTACTACCAGCTACACACACAGCTACTGCTACTACTAGTGCTACTACCAGCTACACACGCAGCTACTGCTACTACTAGTGCTACTACCAGCTACACACACAGCTACTGCTACTACTAGTGCTACTACCAGCTACACACGCAGCTACTGCTACTACTAGTGCTACTACCAGCTACACACACAGCTACTGCTACTACTAGTGCTACTACCAGCTACACACACAGCTACTACTACTACTAGTGCTACTACCAGCTACACACACAGCTACAGCTACTACTAGTGCTACTACCAGCTACACACACAGCTACTGCTACTACTAGTGCTACTACCAGCTACACACACAGCTACTACTACTAGTGCTACTACCAGCTACACACACAGCTACTGCTACTACTAGTGCTACTACCAGCTACACACACAGCTACTACTACTACTAGTGCTACTACCAGCTACACACACAGCTACTACTACTACTAGTGCTACTACCAGCTACACACGCAGCTACTGCTACTACTAGTGCTACTACCAGCTACACACACAGCTACTGCTACTACTAGTGCTACTACCAGCTACACACGCAGCTACTGCTACTACTAGTGCTACTACCAGCTACACACACAGCTACAGCTACTACTAGTGCTACTACCAGCTACACACACAGCTACTACTAGTGCTACTACCAGCTACACACACAGCTACTGCTACTACTAGTGCTACTACCAGCTACACACACAGCTACTGCTACTACTAGTGCTACTACAGCTACACACACAGCTACTGCTACTACTAGTGCTACTACCAGCTACACACACAGCTACTGCTACTACTAGTGCTACTACCAGCTACACACACAGCTACTGCTACTACTAGTGCTACTACCAGCTACACACGCAGCTACTGCTACTACTAGTGCTACTACCAGCTACACACACAGCTACAGCTACTACTAGTGCTACTACCAGCTACACACACAGCTACTGCTACTACTAGTGCTACTACCAGCTACACACACAGCTACTGCTACTACTAGTGCTACTACCAGCTACACACGCAGCTACTACTAGTGCTACTACCAGCTACACACGCAGCTACTACTACTACTAGTGCTACTACCAGCTACACACACAGCTACTGCTACTACTAGTGCTACTACCAGCTACACACGCAGCTACTGCTACTACTGGTGCTACTACCAGCTACACACACAGCTACTACTACTACTAGTGCTACTACCAGCTACACACACAGCTACTGCTACTACTAGTGCTACTACCAGCTACACACGCAGCTACTACTAGTGCTACTACCAGCTACACACGCAGCTACTACTACTACTAGTGCTACTACCAGCTACACACACAGCTACTGCTACTACTAGTGCTACTACCAGCTACACACGCAGCTACTGCTACTACTGGTGCTACTACCAGCTACACACACAGCTACTGCTACTACTAGTGCTACTACCAGCTACACACACAGCTACTACTAGTGCTACTACCAGCTACACACACAGCTACTGCTACTACTAGTGCTACTACCAGCTACACACACAGCTACTACTAGTGCTACTACCAGCTACACACACAGCTACTACTAGTGCTACTACCAGCTACACACACAGCTACTGCTAGTACTAGTGCTACTACCAGCTACACACACAGCTACTACTAGTGCTACTACCAGCTACACACACAGCTACTGCTACTACTAGTGCTACTACCAGCTACACACACAGCTACTGCTACTACTAGTAGCTTGATGAGTAGCTGAGTGAGTAGGTAGCTGAGTGTGTAGAGGAGTGACTATCTGAGTGGGTAGCTGAGTGAGTAGCTGAGTGAGTGGGTAGCTGAGTGAGTGAGTGAGTAGGTGAGTGAGTAGCTGAGTGAGTAGGTGAGTGTCTGTGTAGCTGAGTGAGTGGGTAGCTGAGTGGGTAGCTGAGTGAGTAGGTGAGTGAGTGGATAGCTGAGTGGGTAGCTGAGTGAGTAGCTGAGTGAGTGGGTAGCTGAGTGGGTAGCTGAGTGAGTGAGTAGCTGAGTGGGTAGCTGAGTGAGTGGGTAGCTGAGTGAGTGGGTAGCTGAGTGGGTAGCTGAGTGAGTGGGTAGCTGAGTGAGTAGCTGAGTGAGTGAGTAGCTGAGTGAGTGGGTAGCTGAGTGGGTAGCTGAGTGAGTGGGTAGCTGAGTGAGTGGGTAGCTGAGTGGGTAGCTGAGTGAATGGCTGAGTGAGTAAGTGACCGAGTGACCGAGTGGGTGAGTGAGTTGCTGAGTGGGCGAGTGGGTAGCTAGCTGAGTGAGTGGGTGAGTGAGTGGGTAGCTGAGTGGGTAGCTGAGTGGGTAGCTGAGTGGGTAGCTGAGTGAGTGAGTGGGTGGGTGAGTGAGTAAGTGACCGAGTGACCGAGTGAGTGAGTG
Organism: Lampetra fluviatilis; assembly: GCF_964198595.1. NCBI lineage: Eukaryota > Metazoa > Chordata > Hyperoartia > Petromyzontiformes > Petromyzontidae > Lampetra > Lampetra fluviatilis. The sequence continues at coordinate 15,093 of NW_027621572.1, read as the reverse complement.
AGTGGGTGAGTGAGTTGCTGAGTGGGCGAGTGGGTAGCTAGCTGAGTGAGTGGGTGAGTGGGTAGCTGAGTGGGTAGCTGAGTGTGTAGCTGAGTGGGTAGCTGAGTGTGTAGCTGAGTGGGTAGCTGAGTGGGTAGCTGAGTGTGTAGCTGAGTGGCTACTCTGTGTGTGTGCAGGGACCACAGCGGTCCACACGTTCCTGAAGCTTCACCCGAACGTGGTCACCTCCTACCCTGAGTGGGTAGCTGAGTGGGTAGCTGAGTGGGTGGCTGAGTGGGTGGCTGAGTGGGTAGCTGAGTGGGTAGCTGAGTGGGTAGCTGAGTGGGTAGCTGAGTGGGTAGCTGAGTGGGTAGCTGAGTGGGTAGCTGAGTGGGTAGCTGAGTGGGTGGGTAGCTGAGTGGGTAGCTGAGTGGGTGGGTAGCTGAGTGGGTAGCTGAGTGGGTAGCTGAGTGAGTGAGTAGCTGAGTGGGTAGCTGAGTGGGTAGCTGAGTGAGTGGGTAGCTGAGTGGGTAGCTGAGTGGGTAGCTGAGTGAGTGGGTAGCTGAGTGAGTGGGTAGCTGAGTGAGTGGGTAGCTGAGTGAGTGAGTAGCTGAGTGGGTAGCTGAGTGAGTGAGTAGCTGAGTGAGTAGCTGAGTGGGTAGCTGAGTGGGTAGCTGAGTGGGTAGCTGAGTGGGTAGCTGAGTGGGTAGCTGGCTACCTGCTGCGCCAGGAGCTGTCGCCGGAGCTTCTGACGCTTCTTGATGTCACAAAGTCGCTTGTCCATCGCGAGACGCGGGGAGAGCTGCACACACATAGACACACACACAGAGACACACACACACAGACACACACACACACAGACACACACAGAGACACACACAGAGACACACACACACAGACACACACAGAGACACACACAGAGACACACACAGAGACACACACACACAGACACACACACACACAGAGACACACACAGAGACACACACAGAGACACACACACAGAGACACACACACACAGACACACACACACACAGACACACACAGAGACACACACAGAGACACACACAGAGACACACACAGAGACACACACAGAGACACACACACACACACACAGACACACACACAGACACACACAGAGACACACACAGAGACACACACACACACAGACACACACAGAGACACACACAGAGACACACACAGAGACACACACACACAGACACACACAGAGACACACACACACAGAGAGACACAGAGAGTCAGATAGACACACACAGAGACACACAGAGACACACACACAGAGACACACACAGAGACACACACAGAGAGACACAGAAAGTCAGATAGACACACACAGAGACACACACAGAGACACACACAGAGAGACACAGAGAGTCAGATAGACACACACAGAGACACACACAGAGACACACACACACACAGACACACACACACACAGACACACAGACAGAGACACACACAGAGACACACACAGAGACACACACACAGACACACAGACAGAGACACAGACAGAGACACACACAGAGACACACACAGAGACACACACACACACAGACACACACAGAGACACACACACAGACAGAGACACACACAGAGACACACAGAGACACACACAGAGACACACACACACAGAGACACACACACAGAGACACACAGTGAGACACACAGAGACACACACAGAGACAGTCAGAGACACACAGAGACAGACAGACACACACACACAGAGACACACACAGAGACAGTCAGAGACACACACAGAGACACACACACAGAGACACACACACAGAGACACACACACAGACACACACAGAGACACACACAGAGACACACACAGAGACACACACAGACACACACACACACAGTGAGACACACACAGTGAGACACACACACAGAGACACACACACAGAGACACACACAGAGACACACACAGAGACACACACACAGAGACACACACACAGAGACACACACAGAGACACACACAGTGAGACACACACAGACACACACACACACAGAGACACACACAGAGACACACAGAGACAGTCAGAGACACGCAGAGATAGACAGACACACACAGAGACACACACAGAGACAGACAGACACACAGACACACAGAGACAGACAGACACACAGAGAGAGACACACAGAGTGGTGAGTGGGTGGTAAGTGGTGGTGAGTGAGTGGTGGTGAGTGGTGGGTGAGTGAGTGGTGATTGAATGAGTGGTGAGTGAGTGGTGGGTGAGTGGTGGGTGAGTGGTGGGTGAGTGAGTGGTGAGTGAGTGGTGATTGAATGAGTGGTGAGTGGTGGGTGAGTGGTGGGTGAGTGGTGGGTGAGTGGTGGGTGAGTGGTGGGTGAGTGAATGAGTGGTGGGTGAGTGAGTGGTGATTGAATGAGTGGTGAGTGAGTGGTGGGTGAGTGGTGGGTGAGTGGTGGGTGAGTGAGTGGTGGGTGAGTGGTGGTGATGGTGAGTGAGTGGTGGGTGAGTGGTGGGTGAGTGAGTGGTGGGTGAGTGGTGGTGATGGTGAGTGAGTGGTGGGTGAGTGGTGGGTGAGTGGTGATGGTGAGTGAGTGGTGAGTGAGTGGTGATTGAATGAGTGGTGGGTGAGTGGTGGGTGAGTGGTGGGTGAGTGAGTGGTGAGTGAGTGGTGATTGAATGAGTGGTGATTGAATGAGTGGTGAGTGGTGGGTGAGTGGTGGGTGAGTGAGTGGTGATTGAATGAGTGGTGAGTGGTGGGTGAGTGGTGGGTGAGTGGTGGGTGAGTGGTGGGTGAGTGGTGGGTGAGTGAGTGGTGATTGAATGAGTGGTGGGTGAGTGGTGGGTGAGTGGTGGGTGAGTGGTGGTGATTGAATGAGTGGTGGGTGAGTGGTGGGTGAGTGGTGGGTGAGTGGTGGGTGAGTGGTGGTGATTGAATGAGTGGTGGGTGAGTGGTGGGTGAGTGGTGGGTGAGTGGTGGGTGAGTGGTGGGTGAGTGAGTGGTGAGTGAGTGGTGATTGAATGAGTGGTGAGTGGTGGGTGAGTGGTGGGTGAGTGGTGGGTGAGTGGTGGGTGAGTGGTGGGTGAGTGGTGGTGATGGTGAGTGAGTGGTGGGTGAGTGGTGGGTGAGTGAGTGGTGAGTGAGTGGTGATTGAATGAGTGGTGAGTGGTGGGTGAGTGGTGGGTGGGTGAGTGGTGGGTGAGTGGTGGGTGAGTGGTGGGTGAGTGGTGGGTGAGTGGTGGGTGGGTGAGTGGTGGGTGAGTGGTGGGTGAGTGAGTGGTGATTGAATGAGTGGTGAGTGGTGGGTGAGTGGTGGGTGAGTGGTGGGTGAGTGAGTGGTGATTGAATGAGTGGTGGGTGAGTGGTGGGTGAGTGGTGGGTGAGTGGTGGTGAGTGAATGAGTGGTGGGTGAGTGGTGGGTGAGTGAGTGGTGGGTGAGTGAGTGGTGGGTGAGTGGTGGTGAGTGAATGAGTGGTGGGTGAGTGGTGGGTGAGTGAGTGGTGGGTGAGTGGTGGTGAGTGAATGAGTGGTGGGTGAGTGGTGGTGAGTGAGTGGTGATGGTGAGTGAGTGGTGAGTGGTGGGTGAGTGGTGGTGAGTGAATGAGTGGTGAGTGGTGGGTGAGTGGTGGTAAGTAGTGGTGAGTGTGAGTGGTGGTGATTGAATGAGTGGTGAGTGGTGGGTGAGTGGTGGTGAGTGGTGAGTGAGTGTAGTGGTGAGTGATGGTGAATGATGGTGAATGGTGAGAGTGGTGGTGAGTGTAGTGGTGAGTGAACGAGTGGTGAGTGAGTGGTGAGTGAGTATTGGTGAGTGAGAGTGGTGGTGAGTGTAGTGGTGAGTGATGGTGAATGGTGATTGATGAGAGTGGTGGGTGAGTGGTGGTGAGTGAATTGGTGGTGGGTGAGTGGTGGGTGAGTGAATGAGTGGTGGGTGAATGAGTGGTGGGTGAGTGGTGGGTGAGTGGTGGGTGAGTGAATGAGTGGTGGGTGAATGAGTGGTGGGTGAGTGGTGGGTGAGTGGTGGTGAGTGAATGAGTGGTGAGTGAGTGGTGGGTGAGTGGTGGGTGAGTGAGTGGTGAGTGAATGAGTGGTGAGTGAGTGGTGGGTGAGTGAGTGGTGAGTGAATGAGTGGTGAGTGAGTGGTGAGTGAATGAGTGGTGGGTGAATGAGTGGTGGGTGAGTGGTGGGTGAGTGGTGGGTGAGTGGTGGGTGAGTGGTGGGTGAGTGAGTGGTGGGTGAGTGAGTGGTGAGTGAGTGGTGGGTGAGTGGTGGGTGAGTGGTGGGTGAGTGGTGGTGAGTGAATGAGTGGTGGGTGAGTGGTGGGTGAGTGAGTGGTGGGTGAGTGGTGGTGAGTGAATGAGTGGTGGGTGAGTGGTGGGTGAGTGAGTGGTGGGTGAGTGGTGGGTGAGTGAGTGGTGAGTGAGTGGTGGGTGAGTGGTGGTGATTGAATGAGTGGTGGGTGAGTGGTGGGTGAGTGAGTGGTGAGTGAGTGGTGATTGAATGAGTGGTGAGTGGTGGGTGAGTGGTGGGTGAGTGGTGGGTCAGTGGTGGGTGAGTGAGTGGTGGGTGAGTGAGTGGTGGGTGAGTGGTGGGTGAGTGAGTGGTGGGTGAGTGAGTGGTGGGTGAGTGGTGGTGAGTGAATGAGTGGTGGGTGAGTGGTGGGTGAGTGAGTGGTGGGTGAGTGAGTGGTGGGTGAGTGGTGGTGAGTGAATGAGTGGTGGGTGAGTGGTGGGTGAGTGAGTGGTGGGTGAGTGAGTGGTGGGTGAGTGAGTGGTGAGTGAATGAGTGGTGGGTGAGTGAGTGGTGGGTGAGTGGTGGGTGAGTGGTGGGTGAGTGGTGGGTGAGTGAGTGGTGGGTGAGTGAGTGGTGGGTGAGTGGTGGGTGAGTGAGTGGTGGGTGAGTGAGTGGTGGGTGAGTGGTGGTGAGTGAATGAGTGGTGGGTGAGTGGTGGGTGAGTGAGTGGTGGGTGAGTGGTGGTGAGTGAATGAGTGGTGGGTGAGTGGTGGGTGAGTGAGTGGTGGGTGAGTGAGTGGTGGGTGAGTGAGTGGTGGGTGAGTGAGTGGTGGGTGAGTGGTGGTGAGTGAATGAGTGGTGGGTGAGTGGTGGGTGAGTGAGTGGTGGGTGAGTGAGTGGTGGGTGAGTGAGTGGTGGGTGAGTGAGTGGTGGGTGAGTGGTGATGGTGAGTGAATGAGTGGTGGGTGAGTGGTGGGTGAGTGAGTGGTGGGTGAGTGAGTGGTGGGTGAGTGAGTGGTGAGTGAATGAGTGGTGGGTGAGTGGTGGGTGAGTGGTGGGTGAGTGAGTGGTGGGTGAGTGGTGGTGAGTGAATGAGTGGTGGGTGAGTGGTGGTGAGTGAGTGGTGATGGTGAGTGAGTGGTGGGTGAGTGGTGGTGAGTGAATGAGTGGTGGGTGAGTGGTGGGTGAGTGGTGGGTGAGTGAGTGGTGGGTGAGTGGTGGTGAGTGAATGAGTGGTGGGTGAGTGGTGGTGAGTGAGTGGTGGGTGAGTGAGTGGTGGGTGAGTGGTGGTGAGTGAATGAGTGGTGAGTGGTGGGTGAGTGGTGGGTGAGTGGTGGTGAGTGTAGTGGTGAGTGAACGAGTGGTGAGTGAGTGGTGAGTGAGTAGTGGTGAGTGAGAGTGGTGGTGAGTGTAGTGGTGAGTGATGGTGAATGATGGTGAATGGTGAGAGTGGTGGTGAGTGAGTGTAGTGGTGAGTGATGGTGAATGGTGATTGATGAGAGTGGTGGGTGAGTGGTGGTGAGTGAATTGGTGGTGAGTGAATGAGTGGTGGGTGAGTGGTGGGTGAGTGAGTGGTGAGTGAATGAGTGGTGAGTGAGTGGTGGGTGAGTGAGTGGTGAGTGAATGAGTGGTGAATGATGGTGGTGAGTGAATGAGTGGTGGGTGAGTGGTGGGTGAGTGAGTGGTGAGTGAATGAGTGGTGAGTGAGTGGTGGGTGAGTGAGTGGTGAGTGAATGAGTGGTGAGTGAGTGGTGGGTGAGTGAGTGGTGGGTGAGTGAGTGGTGAGTGAATGAGTGGTGAATGATGGTGGTGAGTGAATGAGTGGTGGGTGAGTGGTGGGTGAGTGAGTGGTGAGTGAATGAGTGGTGAGTGAATGAGTGGTGGGTGAGTGGTGGGTGAGTGAGTGGTGAGTGAATGAGTGGTGGGTGAGTGGTGGGTGAGTGAGTGGTGAGTGAATGAGTGGTGGGTGAGTGGTGGGTGAGTGAGTGGTGAGTGAATGAGTGGTGAGTGAATGAGTGGTGGGTGAGTGGTGGGTGAGTGAGTGGTGAGTGAATGAGTGGTGGGTGAGTGGTGGGTGAGTGAGTGGTGAGTGAATGAGTGGTGGGTGAGTGGTGGGTGAGTGAGTGGTGAGTGAATGAGTGGTGAGTGAGTGGTGAGTGAATGAGTGGTGAGTGAGTAGTGGTGGGTGAGTGAATGAGTGGTGAGTGGTGGTGAGTGAGTGGTGGGTGATGGTGAATGGTGAGAGTGGTGGCGAGTGGTGGTGAGTGGTGGTGAGTGGTGGCGAGTGGTGGTGAGTGAGTGTAGTGGTGAGTGATGGTGAATGATGTTTGATGAGAGTGGTGGGTGAGTGGTGGTGAGTGAATGAGTGGTGGTGAGTGGTGGTGAGTGATGGTGAATGAGTGGTGAGTGTAGTGGTGAGTGTAGTGGTGAATGATGGTGAGTGGTGAATAATGAAAGTGGTTTAGTTGATTGGTGGTGACGCTGAGGAGAATTTAAGAGAGATCGCTCACGACGTCAAGTTTACGTTGCTGGTTGTTGTTGCTGCTGTTGTTGTTGACGTTGTTGTTGACGTTGTTGTTGTTGTGGTTGTTGTTGTGGTTGACGTTGTTGTTGATGTTGTTGATGTTGTTGATCCTTCGCGTTGAGGCGGCCCTTGGCGGGAACCACGGACGTTGGTTCTTCCGGAAGATCGGGTCGCGTTTTATTGACGCATCTTCCGGAGGTTAACGTTCTGCCGTCTTCCGGAAGAATGATTCGTCTTCCGGAAGATTGATTCTCACCGTTTTATTGACTCTTCTTCCGGAAGATGACGTCATGTCGTCTACCGGAAGATTGATTCGTCTTCTGGAAGGCTTTTCACCGTTTTATTGACGCATCTTCCGGAAGATGACGTCATGCCGTCTTCCGGCAGTTTGCTTTGTCTTCTGGAAGGAGTGTTACCGTTTTATTGAAGCTCCTTCCGGAAGATGACGTTCTGCCGTCTTCCGGAAGATCGATTCGTCTTCTGGAAGATTGATTCTCCCCGTTTTATTGACGCTCTACCGGAAGATGACGTCATGTCGTCTTCCGGAAGATTGATTCGTCTTCTGGAAGGACTCTCACCGTTTTATTGACGCGCTTCCGGAAGATGACGTCATGTCGTCTTCCGGAAGATTGATTCGTCTTCTGGAAGATTGATTCTCACCGTTTTATTGACTCTCTTCCGGAAGATGACGTCATGTCGTCTTCCGGAAGATTTCTTCGTCTTCTGGAAAAATTCTCACCGAATTATTGACGCTCCTTCCGGAAGATGGCGAAGTTGTCGTTTTATTGACCTTGGCAGAGAGACGCCGCACATCTTCCTCTTCCGGAAGATCGTTAACTGAGTTACGTCACCGCTACCACCACCATCACCATCATCATCACCATCATCACCACCATCATCACCACCATCATCACCACCATCATCATCATCAGCATCGCCATCACCACCATCATCACCACCACCACCATCATCACCATCACCACCACCATCATCACTACCGTCATCACCACCATCACCACCATCACCACCATCATCATCACCATCACCACCACCATCATCACTACCGTCATCATCACCATCATCATCACCATCACCACCATCATCACCATCACCACCATCACCACCACTACCACCATCACCACTACCACCATCACCATCATCACCACCATCACCACCACCATCATCATCACCACCATCACCACTACCACCATCATCACCACCATCACCATCACCACCATCATCATCACCACCACCATCATCACCATCACCACCATCATCATCACCACCATCATCATCACCATCACCACCATCACCACCATCATCATCACCACCATCATCATCACCACCACCATCACTACCACTACCATCACCACCACCATCATCATCATCATCACCACCATCACCACCATCATCATCACCACCATCATCACCACCATCACCACTACCATCACTACCACTACCATCACCACCACCATCATCATCATCATCACCACCATCACCACCATCATCATCACCACCATCATCATCACCATCACCACCACCATCACTACCACTACCATCACCACCATCATCACCACCATCATCACCACCATCATCACCATCATCACCACCATCATCACCATCACCACCATCATCACCATCACCACCACCACCATCACCACCACTACCACCATCACCACCATCACCATCACCACCACCACCATCATATCATCACCACCATCACCACCATCATCATCACCACCATCACCACTACCACCATCATCACCACCATCACCATCACCACCATCATCATCACCACCATCATCATCACCATCACCACCATCATCACCATCACCACCACCACCATCACCACCACTACCACCATCACCACTACCACCATCACCATCATCACCACCATCACCACCACCACCATCATATCATCACCACCATCACCACCACCATCATCATCACCACCATCACCACTACCACCATCATCACCACCATCACCATCACCACCATCATCATCACCACCATCATCATCACCATCACCACCATCACCACCATCACCACTACCATCACTACCACTACCATCACCACCACCATCATCATCATCACCACCATCACCACCATCACCACCATCATCATCACCATCACATTCACCATCACCACAACTAAGACAATGGACACTCACGAGTTTTTATTGATAGATTAGCATTACAATGATCACAATAATTAACATAAAAGTTGCACTATAAAGCCAGGAGACATCACCACCATCACCACCATCACCAACATCACCACCATCACCATCATTAACATCACCACCATCACCATCATTAACATCACCACCATCACCATCATTAACATCAAAAGCGTGGAATGGTTTGGGCATCAAATCTGATGCCCTGGCAAACACTACAAGACACACACAGACACAGAGAGAGACACACACAGAGAGACACACACAGACAGACACACAGAGACACCGAGAGACAGACAGACACACACACAGAGACAGACACACACAGACACAGACAGACACACACAGATACACAGAGAGAGATAGACACACAGAGAGACACCGAGAGACAGACAGACACACAGAGACAGACACACACACAGAGACACCGAGAGACAGACAGACACAGATACACAGAGAGAGATAGACACACACAGAGACACCGAGAGACAGACACACACAAAGACAGACACACACAGATACACAGAGAGAGATAGACACACACAGAGACACCGAGAGACAGACACACAGAGACACCGAGAGACAGACAGACACACACAGAGACAGACACACACAGACAGACACAGACAGACACACACAGATACACAGAGAGAGAGACACACACAGAGACACCGAGAGACAGACACACACAGAGACAGACACACACAGACACAGAGAGAGACACACACAGAGAGACACACACAGACAGACACACAGAGACACCGAGAGACAGACAGGCACACACAGAGACAGACAGACACACACAGACACACAGAGAGACACACAGAGACACCGAGAGACAGACAGACACACACACAGAGAGACACACACATAGACAGACACAGAGACAGACACACAGAGACAGACACACACACAGAGACAGACAGACACACAGAGAGACACACAGATACAGAGAGAGACAGACACACAGAGAGCCACACAGAGAAACACACACAGAGACACACACAGAGACAGACACACAGAGAGACAGACACACACACACAGAGACACAGAGACAGAGAGCCATAGAGAGAGCCACAGAGAGACACGGGTAGAGAGACCAAGACGGACAGGACACGCTATCTATATATGAACAGATACTATAAGAGTCACACACCTACGGAGAGAATGGTTCTGAATTTACACCAAGACATTTGTTACAAGACTCATTTGAAGCAACACCCAGTTGGTAGGCCTCACCTAGGCCCGGCAAAGCCGGTTGGTAGGCCTGACTAAGCCTAGTCAGGCCTAGTCAGGCCTGGGAGAGGCCTAGTCAGGCCTGGGAGAGGCCTAGTCAGGCCTAGGAGAGGCCTAGTCAGGCCTGGGAGAGGCCTAGTCAGGCCTGGGAGAGGCCTAGTCAGGCCTAGGAGAGGCCTTGCCAGGCCTGAGAGAGGCCTAGTCAGGCCTGGGAGAGGCCTAGTCAGGCCTAGGAGAGGCCTAGTCAGGCCTAGGAAAGGCCTAGTCAGGCCTGGGAGAGGCCTTGCTAGGCCTAGGAGAGGCCTAGTCAGGCCTAGGAGAGGTCTTGCCAGGCCTGGGAGAGGCCTAGTCAGGCCTAGGAGAGGCCTTGCCAGGCCGAGGATAGGCCTAGGAGAGGCCTTGCCAGGCCTGGGAGAGGCCTAGTCAGGCCTAGGAGAGGCCTAGTCAGGCCTGGGAGAGGCCTAGCCAGGCCTGGGAGAGGCCTAGTCAGGCCTAGGAGAGGCCTTGCCAGGCCTAGGAGAGGCCTAGTCAGGCCTAGGAGAGGCCTTGCCAGGCCTAGGAGAGACCTAGACAGGCCTAGGAGAGGCCTTGCCAGGCCTGGGAGAGGCCTAGTCAGGCCTAGGATAGGCCTAGTCAGGCCTGGGAGAGGCCTAGTCAGGCCTAGGAGAGACCTAGACAGGCCTAGGAGAGGCCTTGCCAGGCCTGGGAGAGGCCTAGTCAGGCCTGGGAGAGGCCTAGTCAGGCCTAGCCAGGCCTAGGAGAGGCCTAGTCAGGCCTGGGAGAGGCCTAGTCAGGCCTAGGAGAGGCCTTGCCAGGCCTGGGAGAGGCCTAGTCAGGCCTAGCCAGGCCTAGGAGAGGCCTAGTCAGGCCTGGGAGAGGCCTTGCTAGGCCTAGGAGAGGCCTAGTCAGGCCTAGGAGAGGTCTTGCCAGGCCTAGGATAGGCCTAGTCAGGCCTGGGAGAGGCCTAGTCAGGCCTAGGAGAGACCTAGACAGGCCTAGGAGAGGCCTTGCCAGGCCTGGGAGAGGCCTAGTCAGGCCTAGGAGAGGCCTAGTCAGGCCTAGGAGAGGTCTTGCCAGGCCTAGGATAGGCCTAGTCAGGCCTAGGAGAGGCCTTGCCAGGCCTGGGAGAGGCCTAGTCAGGCCTAGGAGAGGCCTAGTCAGGCCTAGGAGAGGCCTTGCCAGGCCTGGGAGAGGCCTAGTCAGGCCTAGGAGAGGCCTAGTCAGGCCTAGGAAAGGCCTAGTCAGGCCTAGGAGAGGCCTTGCCAGGCCTGGGAGAGGCCTAGTCAGGCCTAGGAGAGGCCTAGTCAGGCCTAGGAAAGGCCTAGTCAGGCCTAGGAGAGGCCTTGCCAGGCCTAGGATAGGCCTAGTCAGGCCTAGGATAGTCCTAGCCAGGCCTAGGATAGGCCTAGCCAGGCCTAGGATAGTCCTAGCCAGGCCTAGGATAGTCCTAGCCAGGCCTAGGATAGGCCTAGTCAGGCCTAGGATAGTCCTAGCCAGGCCTAGGATAGGCCTAGCCAGGCCTAGGATAGTCCTAGCCAGGCCTAGGATAGTCCTAGCCAGGCCTAGGATAGGCCTAGCCAGGCCTAGGATAGTCCTAGCCAGGCCTAGGATAGGCCTAGCCAGGCCTAGGATAGGCATAGCCAGGCCTAGGATAGTCCTAGCCAGGCCTAGGATAGTCCTAGCCAGGCCTAGGATAGGCCTAGCCAGGCCTAGGATAGTCCTAGCCAGGCCTAGGATAGTCCTAGCCAGGCCTAGGATAGGCCTAGCCAGGCCTAGGATAGTCCTAGCCAGGCCTAGGATAGGCCTAGCCAGGCCTAGGATAGTCCTAGCCAGGCCTAGGATAGGCCTAGCCAGGCCTAGGATAGGCCTAGCCAGGCCTAGGATAGTCCTAGCCAGGCCTAGGATAGTCCTAGCCAGGCCTAGGATAGGCCTAGCCAGGCCTAGGATAGTCCTAGCCAGGCCTAGGATAGGCCTAGCCAGGCCTAGGATAGTCCTAGCCAGGCCTAGGATAGGCCTAGCCAGGCCTAGGATAGGCCTAGCCAGGCCTAGGATAGTCCTAGTCAGGCCTAGGATAGTCCTAGCCAGGCCTAGGATAGGCCTAGCCAGGCCTAGGATAGGCCTAGTCAGGCCTGGGAGAGGCCTAGGATAGTCCTAGCCAGGCCTAGGATAGTCCTAGCCAGGCCTAGGATAGGCCTAGTCAGGCCTGGGAGAGGCCTAGCCAGGCCTAGGATAGGCCTAGTCAGGCCTATCCTAGGCCTAGCCAGGCCTATCCTAGGCCTAGCCAGGCCTAGGATAGGCCTAGCCAGGCCTAGGATAGGCCTAGCCAGGCCTAGGATAGGCCTAGCCAGGCCTAGGAGAGGCCTAGTCAGGCCTAGGAGAGGCCTAGTCAGGCCTAGGATAGGCCTAGTCAGGCCTAGGAGAGGCCTTGCCAGGCCTAGGATAGGCCTAGCCAGGCCTAGGAGAGGCCTTGCCAGGCCTAGGAGAGGCCTAGTCAGGCCTAGGATAGGCCTAGTCAGGCCTGGGAGAGGCCTTTCCAGGCCTGGGATAGGCCTAGTCAGGCCTAGGAGAGACCTTTCCAGGCCTGGGATAGGCCTAGTCAGGCCTGGGAGAGGCCTTTCCAGGCCTGGGATAGGCCTAGTCAGGCCTAGGAGAGACCTTTCCAGGCCTGGGATAGGCCTAGTCAGGCCTGGGAGAGGCCTTTCCAGGCCTGGGATAGGCCTAGTCAGGCCTAGGAGAGACCTTTCCAGGCCTGGGATAGGCCTAGTCAGGCCTAGGAGAGACCTTTCCAGGCCTGGGATAGGCCTAGTCAGGCCTGGGAGAGGCCTTTCCAGGCCTGGGATAGGCCTAGTCAGGCCTAGGAGAGACCTTTCCAGGCCTGGGATAGGCCTAGTCAGGCCGGGGAGAGGCCTTTCCAGGCCTGGGATAGGCCTAGTCAGGCCTGGGAGAGGCCTTTCCAGGCCTGGGATAGGCCTAGTCAGGCCTAGGAGAGACCTTTCCAGGCCTGGGATAGGCCTAGTCAGGCCTGGGAGAGGCCTTTCCAGGCCTGGGATAGGCCTAGTCAGGCCTGGGAGAGGCCTTTCCAGGCCTGGGATAGGCCTAGTCAGGCCTAGGAGAGACCTTTCCAGGCCTGGGATAGGCCTAGTCAGGCCGGGGAGAGGCCTTTCCAGGCCTGGGATAGGCCTTGCCAGGCCTAGGAGAGGCCTTTCCAGGCCTAGGAGAGGCCTTTCCAGGCCTTGCTAGGCCTCTCACAGGCCTTACCAAGCCTGACAAGGCCTGGCAAGGCGTGCCAAGGCGTCTTCTAGGCCTGGCTAGGCCTATCCCAGGCCTTGCCAGGCCTAGGAAACGCCTTGCCAGGCCTAAGAGAGGCCTAAGAGAGGCCTAGCTATTTGAAGCTACACCCAGTTGGCAAGGCATCAACTAGGCCTGGCAAAGCATAAGTGAGGCCTAGCCAGGCCTAGGTGAGGCCTAGATGAAGCCTAGGTGAGGCCTAGGCGAGGCCTAGGCGAGGCCTAGGTGAGGCCTGGTGAGGCCTAGGTGAGGCCTAGGCGAGGCCTAGGCGAGGCCTAGGTGAGGCCTAGGCGAGGCCTAGGCGAGGCCTAGGCGAGGCCTAGGCGAGGCCTAGGTGAGGCCTGGTGAGGCCTAGGCGAGGCCTAGGCGAGGCCTAGGCGAGGCCTAGGCGAGGCCTAGGCGAGGCCTAGGCGAGGCCTAGGCGAGGCCTAGGCGAGGCCTAGGCGAGGCCTAGCGGACGGAGAAGTAGACAGCGATGATGATGACGATGAGGGTCGCCACGGCAACCGCCATGAGGATCACTCGGTTCTGTATCAACCTGGAGAGAGGGTGGGTGAGTGAGTGGGTGAGTGGGTGAGTGAGTGGGTGGGTGAGTGGGTGGGTGAGTGGGTGGGTGAGTGGGTGGGTGGGTGAGTGGGTGAGTGAGTGGGTGAGTGAGTGGGTGGGTGGGTGGGTGAGTGGGTGGGTGGGTGAGTGGGTGGGTGAGTGGGTGAGTGGGTGGGTGAGTGGGTGAGTGGGTGGGTGGTGTGAGTGGGTGGGTGGGTGAGTGGGTGGTGGGTGAGTGGGTGAGTGAGTGGGTGGTGAGTGGGTGGGTGAGGTGGGTGGGTGGGTGGGTGGGTGGGTGGGTGTGGGTGAGTGAGTGGGTGAGTGGGTGAGTGAGTGGGTGGGTGAGTGGGTGGATGGGTGAGTGGGTGGGTGGGTGAGTGAGTGGGTGGGTGGGTGGGTGAGTGTGTGGGTGAGTGGGTGAGTGAGTGGGTGGGTGGGTGGGTGGGTGAGTGGGTGAGTGGGTGAGTGAGTGGGTGAGTGGGTGAGTGGGTGAGTGAGTGGGTGAGTGGGTGGGTGAGTGTGTGGGTGAGTGGGTGAGTGAGTGGGTGGGTGGGTGGGTGAGTGGGTGAGTGGGTGAGTGAGTGGGTGGGTGAGTGAGTGGGTGAGTGGGTGAGTGGGTGAGTGAGTGGGTGGGTGAGTGGGTGGGTGGGTGAGTGGGTGGGTGGGTGGGTGGGTGGGTGAGTGGGTGGGTGGGTGAGTGGGTGAGTGAGTGAGTGTGTGGGTGAGTGTGTGGGTGAGTGGGTGGGTGGGTGAGTGAGTGAGTGAGTGGGTGGGTGGGTGAGTGGGTGGGTGAGTGAGTGGGTGGGTGGGTGAGTGGGTGGGTGAGTGGGTGGGTGAGTGAGTGGGTGGGTGGGTGAGTGGGTGGGTGGGTGGGTGGGTGAGTGGGTGGGTGAGTGGGTGGGTGAGTGAGTGAGTGTGTGGGTGAGTGGGTGGGTGGGTGAGTGGGTGGATGGGTGAGTGGGTGGGTGGGTGGGTGAGTGGGTGAGTGAGTGGGTGGATGGGTGAGTTGGTGGGTGAGTGAGTGGGTGAGTGAGTGAGTGAGTGGGTGAGTGGGTGAGTGAGTGAGTGGGTGGGTGAGTGGGTGGGTGGGTGGGTGGGTGAGTGAGTGGGTGGGTGGGTG
>NW_027621571.1:0-9058 GCF_964198595.1 Lampetra fluviatilis | reverse complement strand
GGGGTTAGTGGTGGGGGTTAGTGGTGGTGGGGGGGGGGGGTTAGAGGTGGGGGTTAGTGGTGGGGGGTTACCAACATACGAGATTAGTGCTGTGTGTGTGTGTGTGTGATTGAATCTGTGCATGGGTGGGTGTGTGGGTGAGTTGGTGAGTGAGTGGGTAAGTGAGTGAGTGAGTGGGTTAGTGAGTGGGTGAGTGAGTGGGTGAGTGAGTGAGTGAGCTGATGAGTAGGTGAGTGAGTGGGTTGGTGAGTGAGTAGGTGAGTGAGTGGGTGAGTGAGTGGGTGAGAGGGTGACTGAGTGGGTGAGCTGATGAGTAGGTGAGTGAGTGGGTTGGCGAGTGAGTAGGTAAGTGAGTGAGTGGGTGAGTGAGTGGGTGAGTGAGTGGGTGAGTGAGTGAATGGGTGAGCTAATGAGTAGGTGAGTGAGTGGGTTGGCGAGTGAGTAGGTGAGTGAGTGAGTGAGTGGGTGAGTGAGTGGGTTGGCGAGTGAGTAGGTGAGTGAGTAGGTGAGTGAGTGAGTGAATGGGTGAGCTAATGAGTAGGTGAGTGAGTGGGTTGGCGAGTGAGTAGGTGAGTGAGTAGGTTAATTGGTGAGTGAGTGGGTGAGAGGGTGAGTGAGTGGGTGAGCTGATGAGTAGGTGAGTGAGTGGGTTGGCGAGTGAGTAGGTTAATGAGTGAGTGGGTTAATGGGTGAGTGAGTGGGTGAGAGGGTGAGTGAGAGGGTGAGTGACTAGATGAGTGAGTGGGTGGGTGAGTAGGTGAGTGAGTGAGTGGGTGAGAGGGTGAGTGAGTGTGTGAGTAAGTGGGCGACTGAGTTTGTGAGTGAGTGGATACATAAATTGGCGAGCGGGTGCGTAAGTGAGGTCTATTTGTAAATGTAAAGCATGATGGTAACAATGATGATCAATTAACCATAACGCTGTGAGTCCTCATTAACGAAGCCTGCAATCATGGATTTCACGTTGCCTCCATCGATTCAGTTAAATATTTAACTGCTCTTGTTATATAATCAATAGGTTAATTGTAAGAACGCGGTCTATCGACGCGACGTTTATTTATATCCCAATTATAATTCGGAGCTCCAAAGTCAATCACATTAATTATCGATCGTCGAATTCTCGCTCGTGTCGTCACCACGGTGGTGGTGACGACACCGAGAGAGAGAGAGGGGAGCCGCGTGGACTAGAGGACACGCACAGGGGTAGAGGAGACATCATCACCATCATCATCACCACCATCATTATCATCATCATCATCACTATCATCATTATCACCACCACTATCACCATCATCATCACCACCATCATTATCATCACCACCACCATCACCAAAACCACCATCATCATCACCACCATCACCACCATCACCACCATCACCACCACCATCACCACCACCACCATCACAACCACCATCATCACCACCATCATCACAACCACCATCATCATCATCACCATCACCACCACCACCATCATCCTCACCACCATCACCACCACCACCATCACCACCACCACCATCACAACCACCACCACCATCACAACCACCACCACCATCACAACCACCACCACCATCATCATCACCACCACCACCATCACAACCACCACCACCATCATCCTCACCATCACCACCACCACCATCACCACCACCACCATCACAACCACCACCACCATCACAACCACCACCACCATCACAACCACCACCACCACCACATCACCACCACCACATCACCATTCATCCAGCAGTAGGTATATAACATCCTCCCATCTCCCTCCATCTCCCCCCGCCCCTCCCCCACTCCCCCACCCCCCCGCCCCCAATTCGGTAATTAACGCCTTTACGTCTGTAGCATCATCGCTACGAGGCTAATCCTAATTACGCTCCTAATTACGCTAACGACACATCGTTAAGGGGCCCGTATCCTGACATCACGGGGGGGAGGGAGGGGAGGTAGAGGGGGGGGGGCAAGGGGGGGGGGGCAAGGGGGGATCAGGGGGAGGGAGGGAGTGGGGAAGACCGAGTCTTGAGATTGGTTTACGGGAGCTGTCTCGTCGCGATCTTCGCTTCAAAGATTCGTGCGTCTCTGTGTGGGTCTCTATGTGAGTCTATGGGTCTCTATGTGGGTTTCTATGTGGGTCTCTGTGTGGGTCTCTATGTGAGTCTATGGGTCTCTGTGTGATGAGTCTATGGGTCTCTGTGTGAGTCTATGGGTCTCTGTGTGATGAGTCTATGGGTCTCTGTGTGAGCCTATGGGTCTCTGTGTGAGTCTATGGGTCTCTGTGTGGGGCTCTGAGTGAGTCTATGGGTCTCTGTGTGAGTCTATGGGTCTCTGTGTGAGTCTATGGGTCTCTGTGTGGGGCTCTGAGTGAGTCTATGGGTCTCTGTGTGAGTCTATGGGTCTCTGTGTGAGTCTATGGGTCTCTGTGTGAGTCTATGGGTCTCTATGTAGGGCTTTGAGTGAGTCTATGGGTCTCTATGTGTGTCTCTGTGTGAGTCTATGGGTCTCTGTGTGGGTCTCTATGTGAGTCTATGGGTCACTGTGTGGGTATCTGTGTGAGTCTATGGGTCTCTATGCGAGTCTATGGGTCTCTATATGGGTCTCTGTGTGAGTCTATGGGTCTCCGTGTGAGTCTATTGGTCTCTGTGTGGGTCTCTGTGTGAGTCTATGGGTCTCTGTGTGAGTCAATTGGTCTCTGTGTGAGTCTATGGGTCTCTATGTGGGTCTCTATGTGAGTCTGTGGGTCTCTGTGTGAGTCTATGGGTCTCTGTGTGAGTCTATTGGTCTCTGTGTGGGTCTCTGTGTGAGTCTATGGGTCTCTGTGTGAGTCTATGGGTCTCTGTGTGAGTCTATGGGTCTCTGTGTGAGTCAATTGGTCTCTGTGTGAGTCTATGGGTCTCTGTGTGGGTCTCTATGTGAGTCTGTGGGTCTCTGTGTGAGTCTATGGGTCTCTGTGTGAGTCTATTGGTCTCTGTGTGGGTCTCTGTGTGAGTCTATGGGTCTCTGTGTGAGTCTATGGGTCTCCGTGTGAGTCTATGGGTCTCTGTGTGAGTCTATGGGTCTCTGTGTGAGTCTATGGGTCTCTGTGTGGGTCTATGGGTCTCTGTGTGGGTCTATGGGTCTCTGTGTGAGTCTGTGGGTCTCTGTGTGAGTCTATGGGTCTCTGTGTGAGTCTGTGGGTCTCTGTGTGAGTCTATGGGTCTCTGTGTGAGTCTATGGGTCTCTGTGTCTCTGTGTGAGTCTATGGGTCTCTGTCTGGGTCTCTATTTGAGTCGTCCTCTCTCTCTCTCAATCAGTATCGCACTCACAATTTTTTTGTAGGAATCCAATTAGCTATGAAACAAACCCCCACCCACCCACTCACCAACCCATCCACCCAATCACCAACCCACCCACCCACTCACCCACCCATCCACTCACCAACTCACCCACCCACTCACCAACCCACCCACCTACCCACTCACCAACTCACCCATCCACTGACCAACTCACCCACCCACCCACCAACCCACTCACCAACCCCCCCACCCACCACCCTCTCACCAACCCACCCACCCACTCACCCACCCCCCCTCCCACTCACCAACCCCCCCCCCCCACTCACCAACCCACCACCCACTCACCAACTCACCCACCAACCCACTCACCAACCCACCCACCCACTCAACAAACCCACCACCCTCTCAACAACCCACCCACCGACCCACTCACCAACCGACCCACCCACTCACCAACTCACCCACCCGCCCACTCACCAACTCACCCACCCACCCACCCACCAACCCACCCACTCACAAACTTACCAACTCACCCACCCACCCACTCACCCACCCACCCACCCATTCACCCACCCACTCACCAACCCCCACCCACCCACCCACTCACCAACCCACCCACTCACCAACCCACCCACCTACCCACTCACCAACCCACCCACCAACTCACCAACCCACCCACCCACTCACCCACCCACCAACCCACCCACTCACCCACTCATCAACCCACCCACCCACTCACCCACCCACCCACTCACCAACCCACCCACCCACTCACACACCCACCCATTCACCCACCCACTCACCAACCCCCACCCACCCACTCACCAACCCACCCACCCACTCACTTACCAACCCATCCACCCACCCACTCACCAACCCACCCACCCACCCACTCACCAACCCACCCACCCACTCACCAACCAACCCACCCACCAACTCACCCACCCACTCACAAACTCACCCACCCACTTACCAACCCACCCACCCACCACCAACCCACCCACTCACCAACTCACCAACCCACCCACTCACCAACCCACCCACTCACCAATCCACCCACCAACCCACTCAGCCACCCACCAATTCACCCACCCACTCACCAACCCCCACCCACCCACTCACCAACTCACCAACCCACCCACCCACTCACCAACCCACCCACTCAGCAATCCACCCACCAACCCACTCAGCCACCCACCAATTCACCCACCCACTCACCAACCCCCACCCACCCACTCACCAACCCACCCACCCACTCACTTACCAACCCACCTACCCACCCACTCACCAACCCACCCACCCACCCACTCACAAACCCACCCACCCACTCACCAACCCACCCACCAACCCACCCACTCACTCATCAACCCACCCACCCACTCACCCACCAACTCTCCCACCCACCCACTCACCAACCCACCCACCCACTCACCAACCCACCACCCACTCACCCACCCACTCACCCACTCACCAACCCACCCACCCACCAACCCACCCACTCACCAACTCACCAACCCACCCACCCACTCACCAACTCACCCCCCCACCAACTCACCCCCCCACCCACCCACTCACCCACCCACCCATTCACCCACCCACTCACCAACCCCCACCCACTCACTCACCAACCCACCCACCCACTCACCAACCCACCCACCAACCCACCCACCCACTCACCAAACCACCCACCCACCAAGCCACCCACTCACCAACTCACCAACCCACCCACCCACTCACCAACCCCCCCCCCACTCACCATCCCACCCATCACCACGTCACCACGGGGCTTCTCGCTGCTGTGATGTTTCTATCGAGCAAGTGGGAAGCCCTCTGGGGACAGAGGGCGGGGCAGGCGTTGGTGTTAGGCGGGCGGTTAATTATATTAAAATAATTAACAATTACATTAATTAATTAAGCGTTAACGTCACTAAGATCTTGGTGATTGGGAGGAGGGTGTCTGGGCGTTGTCACGCTATGCAGGAGGTTTAGTTAAAACTGTTAAACTATATTAATGATGTTTTTTCAAATAAAATAAAATGTTTAGTTGTTGTGTGTGTTGGGTTGCGAATGTGAACTCATAGCGGGGAGGGGCATGGGCGAGCACTGTGTGTTTCACTGTGTGTGTGTGTGTCACTGTGTGTGTCACTGTGTGTGTGTGTGTGTCACTGTGTGTGTCACTGTGTGTGTGTGTCACTGTGTGTGTCACTGTGTGTGTGTGTGTGTCACTGTGTGTGTCACTGTGTGTGTGTCACTGTGTGTGTGTGTCACTGTGTGTGTCACTGTGTGTGTGTCCCTGTGTGTGTGTGTCACTGTGTGTGTGTGTCACTGTGTGTGTGTGTCACTGTGTGTGTCACTGTGTGTGTGTGTGTGTCACTGTGTGTGTCACTGTGTGTGTGTCACTGTGTGTGTGTGTCACTGTGTGTTTCACTGTGTGTGTGTCACTGTGTGTGTGTGTCACTGTGTGTGTCACTGTGTGTGTGTGTGTGTCACTGTGTGTGTCCCCGTGTGTGTCACTCTGTGTCACTGTGTGTGTTACTGTGTGTGTGTCACTGTGTGTGTTACTGTGTGTGTCACTGTGCGTGTCACTGTGTGTGTGTGTCACTGTGTGTGTCACTGTGTGTGTGTCACTTTGTGTGTCACTGTGTGTGTGTCTCTGTGTGGGTCTCTGTGTGAGTCTATGGGTTTCTGTGTGAGTCTCTGTGTGAGTCTATAGGTCTCTGTGTGAGTCTATGTGTCTCTATGTGAGCCTATAGGTCTCTGTGTGAGTCTATAGGTCTCTGTGTGAGTCTATGGGTCTCTGTGTGAGTCTATGGGTCTCTGTGTGAGTCTATGGGTCTCTGTGTGGTGAGTCTATGGGTCTCTGTGTGATGAGTCTATTGGTCTCTGTGGTGAGTCTATGGGTCTCTGTGTGGTGAGTCTATGGGTCTCTGTGTGATGAGTCTATGGGTCTCTGTTGTAAGTATATGGGTCTCTGTGTGATGAGTCTATGGGTCTCTGTGTGATGAGTCTATGGGTCTCTGTGTGATGAGTCTATGGGTCTCTGTGTGATAAGTCTATGGGTCTCTGTTTGGTGAGTCTATGGGTATCTGTGTGGTGAGTCTATGGGTCCTATTGTGATGAGTCTATGGATCTCTGTGGTGAGTCTATGGGTCTCTGTGTGGTGAGTCTGTGGGTCTCTGTGTGGTGAGTCTATGGGTCTCTGTGTGAGTCTATGGGTCTCTGTGTGAGTCTATGGGTCTCTGTGTGATGAGTTTATGGGTCTCTGTGTGAGTCTATGGGTCTCTGTGTGGTGAGTCTGTGGGTCTCTGTGTGGTGAGTCTATGGGTCTCTGTGTGAGTCTCTGTGTGGTGAGTCTATGGGTCTCTGTGTGATGAGTCTAAGGGTCTCTGTGTGGGTCTCTGTGTGGTGAGTCTATGGGTCTCTGTGTGGTGAGTTTCTGTGTGAGTCTCTATGTGAGTCTATGGGTCTCTATGTGAGTCTATGGGTCTCTGTGTGGTGAGTCTATGGGTCTCTGTGTGGTGAGTCTCTGTGTGAGTCTCTATGTGAGTCTATGGGTCTCTATGTGAGTCTATGGGTCTCTGTGTGGTGAGTCTCTGTGTGAGTCTCTATGTGAGTCTATGGGTATCTGTGTGGGTCTGTGGGTCTCTGTGTGGTGAGTCTCTGTGTAAGTCTCTATGTGAGTCTATGGGTCTCTGTGTGGTGAGTCTCTGTGTGAGTCTCTATGTGAGTCTATGGGTCTCTGTGTGAGTCTGTGGGTCTCTGTGTGGTGAGTCTCTGTGTGAGTCTCTATGTGATTCTATGGGTCTCTGTGTGAGTCTGTGGGTCTCTGTGTGGTGAGTCTCTGTGTGAGTCTCTATGTGATTCTATGGGTCTCTATGTGAGTCTATGGGTCTCTGTGTGGTGAGTCTCTGTGTGAGTCTCTATGTGATTCTATGGGTCTCTGTGTGAGTCTGTGGGTCTCTGTGTGGTGAGTCTCTGTGTGAGTCTCTGTGCGAGTCTCTATGTGATTCTATGGGTCTCTGTGTGAGTCTGTGGGTCTCTGTGTGGTGAGTCTCTGTGTGAGTCTCTGTGTGAGTCTCTATGTGATTCTATGGGTCTCTGTGTGAGTCTGTGGGTCTCTGTGTGGTGAGTCTCTGTGTGAGTCTCTATGTGATTCTATGGGTCTCTGTGTGAGTCTGTGGGTCTCTGTGTGGTGAGTCTCTGTGTGAGTCTCTATGTAAGTCTATGGGTCTCTGTGTGAGTCTGTGGGTCTCTGTGTGGTGAGTCTCTGTGTGAGTCTCTATGTGAGTCTATGAGTCTCTGTGTGGGTCTGTGGGTCTCTGTGTGGTGAGTCTCTGTGTGAGTCTCTATGTGAGTCTATGGGTCTCTGTGTGAGTCTGTGGGTCTCTGTGTGGTGAGTCTCTGTGTGAGTCTCTATGTGAGTCTATGGGTCTCTGTGTGAGTCTGTGGGTCTCTGTGTGGTGAGTCTCTGTGTGAGTCTCTATGTGAGTCTATGGGTCTCTGTGTGAGTCTGTGGGTCTCTGTGTGGTGAGTCTCTGTGTGAGTCTCTATGTGATTCTATGAGTCTCTGTGTGAGTCTGTGGGTCTCTGTGTGGTGAGTCTCTGTGTGAGTCTCTATGTGATTCTATGGGTCTCTGTGTGAGTCTGTGGGTCTCTGTGTGGTGAGTCTCTGTGTGAGTCTCTATGTGATTCTATGGGTCTCTATGTGAGTCTGTGGGTCTCTGTGTGGTGAGTCTCTGTGTGAGTCTCTATGTGATTCTATGGGTCTCTATGTGAGTCTGTGGGTCTCTGTGTGGTGAGTCTCTGTGTGAGTCTCTATGTGATTCTATGGGTCTCTATGTGAGTCTATGGGTCTCTGTGTGGTGAGTCTCTGTGTGAGTCTCTATGTGAGTCTATGGGTCTCTATGTGAGTCTATGGGTCTCTATGTGAGTCTATGGGTCTCTGTGTGGTGAGTCTCTGTGTGAGTCTCTATGTGAGTCTATGGGTCTCTATGTGAGTCTATGGGTCTCTGTGTGGTGAGTCTCTGTGTGAGTCTCTATGTGAGTCTATGGGTCTCTATGTGAGTCTATGGGTCTCTGTGTGGGCCTGTTGCAGGCTATCCGATGCGATCTCTGTGCCTCCGATCCGTCTCCCTCCTCACAGGTTGTCAATCGGAAAAAGGTGGAGAGGAGACACACACACACACACAAATGGTGTACCTAGCCTGGCACTCACACACACACAAATGGTGTACCTAGCCTGGCACTCACACACAAACACATGGTGTACCTAGCCTGGCACTCACACACACACACACATGGTGTACCCAGCCTGGCACACACACACAAGCGGTGTACCTAGCCTGGCACTCACACACACACACAAATGGTGTACCTAGCCTGGCACACACACACACACAAGCGGTGTACCTAGCCTGGCACTCACACACACTCACACCCGACAGGATGAATGTTTGGGTGTGTGGCCTGGCTGGGTCTTGCAGGGGCTGCGCTTTCAGCTTTTTGTTTTAGAGAGGGTGGGGGTGGGGGGGGGCTGTGTGTGGGTGGGGGGGGGGGGCTGTGTGTGGGTGGGGGGGTGGGGGGCTGTGGGTGGGGGGGGGGTTGTGTGTAGGGGGTGGGTTAGTTAACTCGATTTGGTAGGGGTCTCAAGTTTCATTCCACCTTCACCATCAACCCGTCTGCAACCCCCCCTCTCCTCTCCCAGTCCACGCTCGTTTTAAGGGGTCCCCTGACGCGTGTCTCACCCCCACGAATAGGCGGGGGGGGGGGGGTAAGTGGGGGGGGGGTAA
>NW_027621570.1:55000-113351 GCF_964198595.1 Lampetra fluviatilis | reverse complement strand
GGGTGAGTGGGTGAGTGGGGTGGGTGAGTGGGTAAGTGGGTGAGTGGGTGGGTGGGTGGGTGAGTGGGTGAGTGGGTGGGTGAGTGGGTGAGTGGGTGGGTGGGTGGGTGGGTGAGTGGGTGAGTGGGTGGGTGGGTGGGTGAGTAGGTGGGTGGGTGGGTGAGTGGGTGAGTGGGTGGGTGGGTGGGTGGGTGAGTGGGTGGGTGGGTGGGTGAGTGGGTGGGTGAGTGGGTGAGTGGGTGGGTGGGTGGGTGAGTGGGTGAGTGGGTGGGTTGGTGGGTGGGTGAGTGGGTAAGTGGGTGGGTGGGTGGGTGAGTGGGTGAGTGGGTGGGTGGGTGGGTGAGTGGGTGGGTGGGTAGGTGAGTGGGTGGGTGGGTGGGTGGGTGGGTGAGTGGGTGGGTGAGTGGGTGGGTGGGTGAGTGGGTGGGTGGGTGGGTGAGTGGGTGAGTGGGTGAGTGGGTGGGTGTGTAGGTGAGTGGGTGAGTGGGTGAGTGGGTGAGTGGGTGGGTGAGTGGGTAAGTGGGTGAGTGGGTGGGTGGGTGGGTGAGTGGGTGGGTGGGTGGGTGGGTGGGTGGGTGAGTGGGTGGGTGAGTGGGTGGGTGGGTGAGTGGGTGGGTGGGTGGGTGAGTGGGTAAGTGGGTGAGTGGGTGGGTGAGTGGGTGAGTGGGTGAGTGGGTGGGTGGGTGGGTGGGTGAGTGGGTGGGTGGGTGGGTGAGTGGGTGGGTGAGTGGGTAAGTGGGTGAGTGGGTGGGTGAGTGGGTGAGTGGGTGTGTGGGTGGGTGGGTGGGTGAGTGGGTGGGTGGGTGGGTGGGTGAGTGGGTGGGTGGGTGGGTGAGTGGGTGGGTGGGTGGGTGGGTGAGTGGGTGGGTGGGTGGGTGAGTGGGTGGGTGGGTGGGTGGGTGAGAGGGTGGGTGGGTGGGTGGGTGAGTGGGTGGGTGGGTGGGTGGGTGAGTGGGTGGGTGGGTGAGTGGGTGGGTGAGTGGGTGAGTGGGTGGGTGGGTGGGTGGGTGGGTGGGTGAGTGGGTGGGTGGGTGGGTGGGTGAGTGGGTGGGTGAGTGGGTAAGTGGGTGGGTGGGTGAGTGGGTAAGTGGGTGAGTGGGTGGGTGGGTGAGTGGGTGGGTGGGTGGGTGGTGAGTGGGTGGGTGGGTGAGTGGGTGGGTGGGTGGGTGAGTGGGTGGGTGAGTGAGTGGTTAAGTGGGTGGGTGGGTAAGTGGGTGAGTGGGTGGGTGAGTGAGTGGGTGGGTGGGTGGGTGAGTGGGTGGGTGAGTGAGTGAGTGGGTGAGTGGGTGGGTGGGTGGGTGGGTGGGTGAGTGGGTGGGTGGGTAAGTGGGTGAGTGGGTGGGTGAGTGAGTGGGTGGGTGGGTGGGTGGGTGAGTGGGTGGGTGAGTGAGTGAGTGAGTGGGTGAGTGGGTGGGTGGGTGGGTGAGTGGGTGGGTGGGTGGGTGAGTGGGTGGGTGGGTGGGTGAGTGGGTGAGTGAGTGGGTGGGTGGGGTGAGTGAGTGGGTGAGTGAGTGAGTGAGTGGGTGGGTGAGTGAGTGAGTGAGTGGGTGAGTGAGTGAGTGAGTGAGTGAGTGGGTGGGTGGGTGGGTGGGTGAGTGGGTGGGTGGGTGAGTGGGTGAGTGGGTGGGTGCGTAAGTGGGTGAGTGGGTGGGTGAGTGAGTGGGTGGGTGGGTGGGTGGGTGAGTGGGTGGGTGAGTGAGTGAGTGGGTGAGTGGGTGAGTGGGTGGGTGGGTGAGTGGGTGAGTGGGTGGGTGGGTGAGTGGGTGAGTGAGTGGGTGGGTGGGTGAGTGAGTGGGTGAGTGAGTGAGTGAGTGGGTGGGTGAGTGAGTGAGTGTGAGTGAGTGAGTGGGTGAGTGGGTGGGTGAGTGAGTGAGTGGGTGAGTGGGTGGGTGGGTGGGTGGGTGAGTGGGTGGGTGGGTAAGTGGGTGAGGGTGGGTGGGTGGGTGAGTGAGTGGGTGGGTGGGTGGGTGGATGAGTGGGTGGGTAAGTGAGTGAGTGGGTGAGTGGGTGGGTGGGGGGTGGGTGGGTGAGTGGGTGGGTGGGGTGAGTGGGTGAGTGGGTGGGTGGGTGAGTGGGTGAGTGAGTGGGTGGGTGGGTGAGTGAGTGAGTGGGTGAGTGAGTGAGTGAGTGAGTGGTGGGTGGTAGTGAGTGAGTGAGTGGTGGTGGTGAGTGGGTGGGTGAGTGGGTGGGTGAGTGGGTGGGTGAGTGGGTGGGTGAGTGGGTGGGTGAGTGGGTGGGTGAGTGGGTGGGTGAGTGGGTGAGTGAGTGGGTGGGTGAGTGAGTGGGTGAGTGAGTGAGTGGGTGGGTGGGTGAGTGAGTGAGTGAGTGAGTGGGTGAGTGAGTGAGTGAGTGAGTGGGTGAGTGGGTGGGTGAGTGGGTGGGTGAGTGGGTGGGTGAGTGAGTGGGTGAGTGAGTGGGTGGGTGAGTGAGTGGGTGAGTGAGTGAGTGAGTGAGTGGGTGGGTGAGTGAGTGAGTGAGTGAGTGGGTGAGTGGGTGGGTGAGTGGGTGGGTGAGTGGGTGGGTGAGTGGGTGGGTGAGTGGGTGGGTGAGTGGGTGAGTGAGTGGGTGGGTGAGTGGGTGAGTGAGTGAGTGAGTGAGTGGGTGGGTGGGTGAGTGAGTGAGTGAGTGAGTGGGTGAGTGGGTGGGTGAGTGGGTGGGTGAGTGGGTGGGTGAGTGGGTGGGTGAGTGGGTGGGTGAGTGGGTGGGTGAGTGGGTGGGTGAGTGGGTGGGTGAGTGGGTGGGTGAGTGGGTGAGTGAGTGGGTGGGTGAGTGGGTGAGTGAGTGAGTGAGTGGGTGGGTGAGTGAGTGAGTGAGTGAGTGGGTGAGTGGGTGGGTGGGTGAGTGGGTGGTGAGTGGGTGGGTGGGTGGGTGAGTGGGTGAGTGGGTGGGTGGGTGGGTGAGTGGGTGAGTGGGTGGGTGGGTGGGTGGGTGAGTGGGTGAGTGGGTGGGTGGGTGGGTGAGTGGGTGAGTGGGTGGGTGGGTGGGTGGGTGAGTGGGTGGGTGGGTGGGTGGGTGGGTGAGTGGGTGGGTGGGTGGGTGGGTGGGTGGGTGGGTGGGTGAGTGGGTGGGTGAGTGGGTGAGTGGGTGGGTGGGTGGGTGGGTGAGTGGGTGAGTGGGTGGGTGGGTGGGTGAGTGGGTGAGTGAGTGGGTGAGTGGGTGGGTGGGTGGGTGGGTGGGTGAGTGGGTGGGTGGGTGGGTGGGTGGGTGGGTGAGTGGGTGGGTGGGTGGGTGAGTGGGTGAGTGGGTGGGTGGGTGGGTGGGTGAGTGGGTGGGTGGGTGGGTGGGTGAGTGGGTGGGTGGGTGGGTGGGTGAGTGAGTGAGTGGGTGGGTGAGTGAGTGAGTGAGTGGGTGGGTGGGTGAGTGAGTGGGTGGGTGAGTGGGTGGGTGGGTGAGTGAGTGAGTCGGTGGGTGAGTGGGTGGGTGAGTGAGTGAGTGAGTGAGTGGGTGAGTGAGTGAGTGAGTGAGTGAGTGGGTGGGTGGGTGAGTGAGTGAGTGAGTGAGTGGGTGGGTGAGTGAGTGAGTGGGTGGGTGAGTGGGTGGGTGGGTGAGTGAGTGAGTGAGTGAGTGAGTGAGTGGGTGAGTGAGTGGGTGGGTGGGTGGGTGGGTGGGTGAGTGGGTGAGTGGGTGGGTGGGTGGGTGGGTGGGTGAGTGGGTGGGTGGGTGGGTGGGTGAGTGGGTGAGTGGGTGGGTGGGTGGGTGGGTGAGTGGGTGAGTGGGTGGGTGGGTGGGTGGGTGAGTGGGTGAGTGGGTGGGTGGGTGGGTGGGTGAGTGGGTGAGTGGGTGGGTGGGTGGGTGAGTGGGTGAGTGAGTGGGTGAGTGGGTGGGTGGGTGGGTGGGTGGGTGAGTGGGTGGGTGGGGTGGGTGGGTGAGTGGGTGAGTGGGTGGGTGGGTGGGTGAGTGGGGTGAGTGGGTGGGTGGGTGGGTGGGTGAGTGGGTGGGTGGGTGGGTGGGTGAGTGGGTGAGTTGAGTGTAGTGAGTGAGTGAGTGGGTGGGTGGGTGAGTGAGTGGGTGGGTGAGTGGGTGGGTGGGTGAGTGAGTGAGTGGGTGGGTGAGTGGTGGGTGAGTGAGTGAGTGAGTGGGTGAGTGAGTGAGTGAGTGAGTGAGTGAGTGAGTGGGTGGGTGGGTGAGTGAGTGAGTGGAGTGGTGAGTGAGTGAGTGAGTGGGTGGGTGAGTGAGTGAGTGAGTGGGTGGGTGAGTGAGTGAGTGAGTGAGTGAGTGGAGTGAGTGAGTGGGTGAGTGAGTGAGTGAGTGAGTGAGTGAGTGGGTGAGTGAGTGAGTGAGTGAGTGAGTGGGTGGGTGAGTGAGTGGGTGAGTGAGTGAGTGGGTGAGTGAGTGAGTGAGTGAGTGAGTGAGTGAGTGAGTGGGTGAGTGAGTGAGTGAGTGAGTGGGTGGGTGAGTGAGTGAGTGAGTGAGTGAGTGGGTGGGTGAGTGGGTGGGTGAGTGAGTGAGTGAGTGGGTGAGTGAGTGAGTGAGTGAGTGAGTGAGTGGGTGGGTGGTGAGTGAGTGAGTGAGTGGGTGGGTGAGTGAGGAGTGAGTGGTGGGGAGTGAGTGAGTGAGTGGGTGAGTGAGTGGGTGAGTGAGTGAGTGGGTGAGTGAGTGGGTGGGTGGATAGATCGTTTATTGTCATTGTCACCGGTACAACGAAATTGAAAATGCTCACCAGTCAGGGCATCATTCATAAATGTAAATAAAATAAAATAAGAAAATAAAAATAAAATTAAATGGATGATAATCAATTTACACTATATATAAAAACAGCCCAAGTATACCCACATACCCACATAAGGTTACATTTTGTCATCGCACATCTCTATTTCACATTCAATTGTTAACACTATTACTTAATAATTATTTCGCATTATTGAGTGTGGTGATCGCTGTAGGATAAAAGCTCTGTTTTGAATCTGTTTGTCCTTGTTTTGACTGATCTGAATCGTCTGCCTGATGGCAACAGCTCAAACAGTGAGTGTCCAGGGCGAGAAGAGTCCTTTAGAACGATCTGTGCTTTTTTGATGCAACGTGAACTGCGTCGTTCTTCCAGTGTGGCGAGATGGCAGCCGGCGATCTTCTGGGCTGTGTTGATGACCCTCTGGAGTGCTTGCCTCTGAGCCACTGTGCAGCTGGTCTACCATACACAGATGCACTATGTGAGAATGCTCTCGATGGAGGCTCCGTAGAAGGACACCAGCAGTGTCTGTGCGATGTTATTATTCCTGAGGAATCTCAGGAAGGAAAGTCTCTGCTGGGCCTTTTTCAGAAGCCCAGTGCTCTTGGCGCTCCAGGTCAGGCCCTCCCCAATGCGGACTCCCAGGAAGCAGAAGTCTGCCACCCTCTCCGCACAGTCCCCGCTGATGATTAGTGGCCGAGTGTCCGTTTTCTTTCTCCTGTAGTCTATTATGAGCTCCTTGGTCTTTGCGGTGTTGAGGTGCAGATTGTTGCCCCTGCAGTATGCTGTCAGCCGCTCCACCTCGTCCCTGTGGGCAGACTCATCCCCCCCCAGAGATGAGCCCCACC
The DNA here is from genome assembly GCF_964198595.1 of Lampetra fluviatilis. Taxonomy (NCBI): domain Eukaryota; kingdom Metazoa; phylum Chordata; class Hyperoartia; order Petromyzontiformes; family Petromyzontidae; genus Lampetra; species Lampetra fluviatilis. The sequence continues at coordinate 107,837 of NW_027621570.1, read as the reverse complement.
ACTGTGGTTGTCATCAGCGAACTTCACAATGGTGTTGCTATGGTGGGCGGCGGCGCAGTCGTGTGTGTAGAGGGAGTCGAGCAGGGGGCTCAGTACACAGCCCTGGGGGGCGCCGGTGCTGAGGCTCAGGGCTGTGGATGTATGACGGCCCACTCTGACCCTCTGTCTGCGGCCCGAGAGGAAACGATGTATCCACATGCAGGTGGAATGTGGAATCCCCAGGTCGGCCAGTTTTTCCACCAGTTTGTGTGGATGGGTGGGTGAGTGGGTGGGTTGGTGAGTGGGTGGGTGGGTTGGTGAGTGGGTGGGTGGGTGAGTGAGTGGGTGGGTGGGTGGGTTGGTGGGTGGGTGAGTGGGTGGGTGGGTGAGTGAGTGAGTGGGTGGGTGGGTGGGTGGGTGGGTGAGTGAGTGGGTGGGTGGGTGGGTGGGTGGGTGGGTGAGTGGGTGGGTGGGTGGGTGAGTGGGTGGGTGGGTGGGTGAGTGGGTGGGTGGGTGGGTGAGTGGGTGGGTGGGTGGGTGAGTGAGTGGGTGGGTGAGTGGGTGAGTGAGTGAGTGAGTGGGTGGGTGGGTGAGTGAGTGAGTGAGTGAGTGGGTGGGTGGGTGGGTTGGTGAGTGGGTGGGTGGGTGGGTGAGTGAGTGAGTGGTGAGTGGGTGGGTGAGTGGGTGGGTGAGTGGGTGGGTGGGTGGGTGAGTGAGTGGGTGGGTGAGTGAGTGAGTGGGTGGGTGGGTGGGTGGGTGAGTGAGTGGGTGGGTGGGTGGGTGGGTGGGTGGGTGGGTGGGTGGGTGGGTGAGTGAGTGGGTGGGTGGGTGGGTGAGTGAGTGAGTGGGTGGGTGAGTGGGTGGGTGGGTGAGTGAGTGGGTGGGTGGGTGGGTGGGTGGGTGGGTGAGTGAGTGAGTGGGTGGGTGGGTGGATGAGTGGGTGGGTGGGTGGGTGGGTGAGTGGGTGGATGGGTGGGTGGATGGGTGGGTGAGTGGGTGGGTGGGTGGGTGAGTGAGTGGGTGGGTGGGTGGGTGGGTGAGTGAGTGGGTGAGTGGGTGGGTGTGTAGGTGAGTGGGTGGGTGGGTGGGTGAGTGGGTGAGTGGGTGAGTGGGTGAGTGGGTGAGTGGGTGCGTGGGTGGGTGGGTGAGTGGGTGGGTGGGTGGGTGGGTGAGTGGGTGGGTGGGTGGGTGGGTGGGTGGGTGGGTGGGTGGGTGGGTGGGTGGGTGAGTGGGTGGGTGGGTGGGTGAGTGGGTGGGTGGGTGAGTGGGTGGGTGGGTGGGTGAGTGGGTGGGTGGGTGGGTGAGTGAGTGAGTGACTGGGTGAGTGTCTGGGTGAGTGGGTGGGTGGGTGAGTGAGTGAGTGGGTGGGTGGGTGAGTGAGTGAGTGGGTGGGTGGGTGGGTGAGTGAGTGAGTGAGTGAGTGACTGAGTGAGTGAGTGAGTGAGTGACTGACTGAGTGAGTGACTCACTGACTGGCTGACTGACTGAGTGAGTGACTGAGTGACTGACTGAGTGAGTGACTGACTGACTGAGTGACTCACTGACTGAGTGACTCACTGACTGAGTGACTGACTGACTCACTGACTGAGTGACTGACTGACTCACTGTCTAGGATGAGGGTTCGTTCCACCTCTCTGCGTCTGCCCGCTTGCGCCTCACGGAGCTGAGTGACTGAGTGAGTGACTGACTGGCTGACTGAGTGACTGACTGACTGAGTGAGTGACTCACTGAGTGACTCACTGACTGACTGACTCACTGTCTAGGATGAGGGTTCGTTCCACCTCTCTGCGTCTGCCCGCTTGCGCCTCACGGAGCTAGGCAGCGTGCAGGCCTCAGGCCTTGCCTGGCGCGACGCCTGGGCCCTGGTCCTCTACAACGGCGGTGAGACCCTCACCCAGTCACTCACTTAGTCACCCAGTTAGTCACTCACTTAGTCACCCAGTCAGTCACTCACTTAGTCACCCAGTTAGTCACTCACTTAGTCACCCAGTCAGTCACCCACTTAGTCAGTCAGTCAGTCACTTAGTCAGTCAGTCAGTCAGTCACTCAGTCACTCACTCAGTCACCCAGCCAGTCACTCAGTCAGTCAGTCACTCAGTCAGTCACTCACTTAGTCACCCAGTCAGTCAGTCACTCAGTCAGTCAGTCACTCAGTCAGTCAGTCACTTAGTCACCCAGTCAGTCACTCACTTAGTCTCCCAGTCAGTCAGTCACTCACTCAGTCAGTCACTTAGTCAGTCAGTCACTTAGTCACCCACTTAGTCACTCACTTAGTCAGTCACTTAGTCAGTCAGTTAGTCAGTCACCCAGTCAGTCACTCAGTCAGTCAGTCACTCACTTAGTCACTCAGTCAGTCAGTCACTCAGTCAGTCACTCAGTCAGTCAGTCACTCAGTCAGTCACTTAGTCACCCAGTCAGTCACTCAGTCAATCAGTCACTCAGTCAGTCAGTCACTCAGTCGGTCACTCACCCAGTCACTCAGTCAGTCAGTCACTCAGTCAGTCACTCACTCAGTCACTCAGTCACTCACTCAGTCACTCACTCAGTCACTCACTTAGTCAGTCACTTAGTCACTCACTTAGTCACTCAGTCAGTCAGTCACTCAGTCACTCAGTCAGTCAGTCACTCAGTCTGTCAGTCACTCACTCAGTCACTCAGTCACTCAGTCAGTCAGTCACTCAGTCTGTCAGTCACTCAGTCAGTCAGTCACTCAGTCAGTCACTCACTTAGTCAGTCAGTCACTTACTTAGTCAGTCACTCAGTCAGTCTCTCACTCACTCAGTCAGTCACTCACTCAGTCAGACACTCAGTCACTCAGTCACTCACTCAGTCACTCACTTAGTCAGTCACTTAGTCACTCACTCAGTCAGTCACTTAGTCACTCACTTAGTCAGTCACTTAGTCAGTCAGTCACTCAGTCAGTCACTCACTCAGTCAGTCAGTCACTTAGTCACTCACTTAGTCAGTCACTTAGTCAGTCAGTCAATCACTCAGTCAGTCACTCACTCACTCAGTCACTCACTCAATTACTCAGTCAGTCACTCACTCAGTCAGTCACTCACTCACTCACTCAATCACTCAGTCAGTCACTCACTCAGTCAGTCAGTCACCCAGTCAGTCAGTCAGTCACTCACTCAGTCAGTCAGTCACTTAGTCAGTCACTTAGTCAGTCACTCAGTCAGTCACTCACTCAGTCACCCACTCACCTACCCACCCACCCACTCACCCACTCACTCACTCACCCACCCACTCACTCACCCACCCACTCACCCCCTCACTCACCCACTCACCCACCCACCCACTCACCCACCCACTCACTCACTCACCCACCCACTCACCCACCTACCCACTCACTCACTCACACACCCACCCACTCACTCACCCACCCACTCACTCACTCACACACCCACCCACTCACCCACCCACTCACTCACTCACTCACCCACTCACCCACCCACCCACCCACTCACTCACTCACACACCCACCCACCCACCCACCCACCCACTCACCCACTCACCCACCCACCCACTCACCCAACCACCCACTCACCCACTCACCCACTCACCCACCCACTCACCCACCCACCCACCCACTCACCCACTCACCCACCCATCCACCCACCCACTCACTCACTCACTCACCCACTCACCCACCCACTCACCCACCCACTCACCCACTCACCCACCCACCCACCCACCCACTCACCCACCCACCCACTCACCCACCCACTCACCCAACCACCCACTCACCCACCCACCCACTCACCCACCCAACCACCCACTCACCCACTCACCCACTCACCCACTCACCCACCCACCCACTCACCCACTCACCCACCCACCCACTCACCCACTCACCCACCCACCCACTCACCCACTCACCCACCCACCCACTCTCTCCCCAGGTGAGAGTAAGGGAGAGTTGATTTCCCACTCTCCGTCACTCACATCCTGGGCAGACCCGGTCCTCCTGAGGACTGAAATCACCCTGGTTCCTGTGGAAGGTGAGTGGGTGAGTGGGTGAGTGGGTGAGTGAGTGGGTGAGTGAGTGGGTGAGTGAGTGGGTGAGTGAGTGGGTGAGTGGGTGGGTGGGTGGGTGAGTGGGTGGGTGGGTGGGTGGGTGAGTGAGTGAGTGAGTGGGTGAGTGGGTGGGTGGGTGAGTGCGTGGGTGTATGTATGTGTGAGTAGAGGCTGATTGTGGCTGTGTGTGTGTCACTGTGTGTGTCACTGTGTGTGTGTGTCACTGTGTGTGTGTCACTGTGTGTATGTGTGTATGTGTGTGTGTGCGTGTGAGTAGAGGCTGATTGTGGCTGTGTGTGTGTGTATGTGTGTGTGTGTGTGTATGTGTGTGTGTATGATTGTGTATGTGTGTGTGTGTCACTGTGTGTGTGTGTGTCACTGTGTGTGTGTGTATGTGTGTGTGTCACTGTGTGTGTGTGTGTGTCACTGTGTGTGTGTGTGTGTCACTGTGTGTGTGTGTATGTGTGTGTGTCACTGTGTGTGTGAGTAGAGGCTGATTGTGGCTGTGTGTGTATGTGTGCGTGTGTGTGTATGTGTGTGCGTGTGCGTGTGTGTGTCACTGTGTATGTGTGTATGTGTGTGTGTGTGCGTGTGTGTGTGTGTGTGCGTGTGTGTGTATGTGTGTGTGTATGTGTGTGTGTATGTGTGTGTGTCACTGTGTGTGCGTGTGCGTGTGCGTAGAGGCTGACTGTGGCTGGCCTGCGGGCCCCGTGTCTTCACGGCGCCGCAGCTTCTGCTCCAAACACGAGGGCTTCGGCTCCCTCTGTGCGTGTCGCGATCCCGCCTCACTCACCTTCTCACCAGCCCCGGTGAGGAACTCACCACTCACTCACCACACTCACCACCACACTCACCACTACACTCACCACTCACTCACCACCACACTCACCACTAGTACACTCACCACCACACTCACCAACGCACGAGGGCTTCGGCTCCCTCTGTGCGTGTCGCGATCCCGCCTCACTCACCTTCTCACCAGCCCCGGTGAGGAACTCACCACTCACTCACCACACTCACCACTCACTCACCACCACACTCACCACTCACTCACCACCACACTCACCAACACACGAGGGCTTCGGCTCCCTCTGTGCGTGTCGCGATCCCGCCTCACTCACCTTCTCACCAGCCCCGGTGAGGAACTCACCACTCACTCACCACACTCACCACTCACTCACCACCACACTCACCACTCACTCACCACCACACTCACCAACACACGAGGGCTTCGGCTCCCTCTGTGCGTGTCGCGATCCCGCCTCACTCACCTTCTCACCAGCCCCGGTGAGGAACTCACCACTCACTCACCACACTCACCACTCACTCACCACCACACTCACCACTCACTCACCACCACACTCACCAACACACGAGGGCTTCGGCTCCCTCTGTGCGTGTCGCGATCCCGCCTCACTCACCTTCTCACCAGCCCCGGTGAGGAACTCACCACTCACTCACCACACTCACCACTCACTCACCACCACACTCACCACTCACTCACCACCACACTCACCACTAGTACACTCACCACTACACTCACCAACACACGAGGGCTTCGGCTCCCTCTGTGCGTGTCGCGATCCCGCCTCACTCACCTTCTCACCAGCCCCGGTGAGGAACTCACCACTCACTCACCACACTCACCACTCACTCACCACCACACTCACCACTCACTCACCACCACACTCACCACTACACTCACCAACACACGAGGGCTTCGGCTCCCTCTGTGCGTGTCGCGATCCCGCCTCACTCACCTTCTCACCAGCCCCGGTGAGGAACTCACCACTCACTCACCACACTCACCACACTCACCACTCACTCAGCATCACCACCATCATCACCACTACTCACCACCACACTCACCACTAGTACACTCACCACTACACTCACCAACACACTCACCACCACACTCACCACCACACTCACCACTACACTCACCACCACACTCACCACTACACTCACCACCACACTCACCACCACACTCACCACCACACTCACCACCACACTCACCACCACACTCACCAACACACTCACCACTACACTCACCACCACACTCACCACCACACTCACAATCACACTCACCACCACACTCACCACCACACTCACCACCACACTCACCACCACACTCACCACCACACTCACCACCACACTCACCAACACACTCACCACTAGTACACTCACCACCACACTCACCACCACACTCACCACCACACTCACCACCACACTCACCACCACACTCACCACTACACTCACTACTACACTCACCACTACACTCACCACCACACTCACCACCACCACACTCACCACCACACTCACCACCACACTCACCACCACACTCACCACCACACTCACCACCACACTCACCACCACACTCACCACCACACTCACCACTACACTCACTACTACACTCACCACTACACTCACCACCACACTCACCACCACCACACTCACCACCACCACACTCACCACCACACTCACCACTACACTCACCACCACACTCACCACCACACTCACCACTCACCACTACACTCACCACTACACTCACCACTACACTCACCATCACACTCACCACTACACTCACCACCACACTCACCACCACACTCACCACCACACTCACCACTCACCACTACACTCACCACTACACTCACCACTACACTCACCACCACACTCACCACCACACTCACCACCACACTCACCACTACACTCACCACCACACTCACCACTAGTACACTCACCACCACACTCACCACCACACTCACCACTAGTACACTCACCACCACACTCACCACCACACTCACCACTAGTACACTCACCACCACACTCACCACCACACTCACCACCACACTCACCATCACACTCACCAACACACTCACCACTAGTACACTCACCACCACACTCACCACTACACTCACCAGCACACTCACCACCACACTCACCAACACACTCACCACCACACTCACCACCACACTCACCACCACACTCACCACCACACTCACCACTACACTCACCACCACACTCACCACTACACTCACCACCACACTCACCACCACACTCACCACTCACTCACCACCACACTCACCACCACACTCACCACCACACTCACCACCACACTCACCACTCACTCACCACCACACTCACCACCACACTCACCACCACACTCACCAACACACTCACCACCACACTCACCAACACACTCACCACCACACTCACCACCACACTCACCACCACACTCACCACCACACTCACCACTACACTCACCACCTACACTCACCACCACACTCACCACCACACTCATCACCACACTCACCACTACACTCACCACCACACTCACCACCACACTCACCACCACACTCACCACCACACTCACCACCACACTCACCACCACACTCACCACCACACTCACCACTACACTCACTACTACACTCACCACTACACTCACCACCACACTCACCACCACACTCACCACCACACTCACCACCACACTCACCACTACACTCACCACCACACTCACCACCATACTCACCACCACACTCACCACTACACTCACCAACACACTCACCACCACACTCACCACCACACTCACCACCACACTCACCACTACACTCACCACCACACTCACCACCACACTCACCACCACACTCACCACTCACTCACCACTCACTCACCACTACACTCACCACTAGACACTCACCACCACACTCACCACCACACTCACCACCACACTCACCACCACACTCACCACCACACTCACCACTACACTCACCACTACACTCACCACTACACTCACCACCACACTCACCACCACACTCACCACCACACTCACCACCACACTCACACCACACTCACCACCACACTCACCACCACACTCACCACCACACTCACACTCACCACCACACTCACCACCACACTCACCACCAACACTACACACACCACACTCACCACCAACACTCACCACCACACTCACCACCCACTCACCACCACACCTCACCACCACACTCACCACACACACTCACCACCACACTCACCACCACACTCACCACCACACTCACCAACCACTCACACTCACCACACCTCACCACACACTCACCCACCACACTCACCACCTACCACACCACACACTCACCACACACTCACCACCACACTCACCACCACACTCACCACCACACTCACCACCACACTCACCCACCACACTCACCACCACACTGCACCACCACACACTCACCAACATCACCACCACACTCACCACACACTCACCACTACACTCACCACCACACTCACCACCATCACACTCACCACCACACTCACCAACACACTCACCACCACACTCACCACCACACTCACCACTCACTCACCACCACCCACACTCACCACCACACTCACCACCACACTCACCACCACACTCACCACCACACTCACCACCACACTCACCACCACACTCACACACACTCACCACCACACTCAACCACCACACTCACCACCACTCACCACCACACTCACCACCACACTCACCACTCACCCCACTCACCACCTCCACTCACCACCACACTCACCACCACACTCACCACCACACTCACCACCACACCTCACCACCACACTCACCACCACACTCACCACCACACTCACCACCACACTCACCACCACACTCACCACTCACTCACCACCACACTCACCACCACACTCACCACCACACTCACCACCACACTCACACACACTCACACTCACCACCACACTCACCACCACACTCACCACCACACTCACCACCACATACCCACACTCACCACCACACTCACCACCACACTCACCACCACACTCACCACCACACTCACCAACACACACTCACACACACACTCACCACCACACTCACCACCACACTCACCACCACACTCACCACCACACTCACCACCACACTCCCACTACACTCACCACCACACTCACACCACACTCACCACCACACTCACCACCACACTCACCACCACACTCACCACCACCACACTCACCACCACACTCACCACCACACTCACCACCACACTCACCACCACACTCACCACACACTCACACCACACTCACCCACCTCACACCACCACACTCACCACCACACTCACCACACACTCACCACCACACTCACCACCACCACACACTCACCACCACCCACTCACCACCACACTCACCACTACACTCACCACCACACTCACCACTACACTCCACCACCTACACTCACCACCCTACACTCACCACCACACTCACCACCACACTCACCACCACACTCACCACCACACTCACCACCACACTCACCACCACACTCACCACACACTCACCACACACTCACCACACCACACTCACCACCACACTCACCACACTCACCACACACTCACCACCACCACTCACCACCACACTCACCACCACACTCACCACCACACTCACCACCATACTCACCACCACACTCACACTACACTCACCACTACACTCACCACTACACTCACCACTACACTCACCACTCACACTCACCACAACACTCACCACCACACTCACCACCACACTCACCACCACATCACCACCACACTCACCACCACACTCACCACCACACTCACCACCACCACCACACACTCACCACCACACTCACCACCACACACACCACCACACTCACCACCACACTCACCACCACACTCACCACCACACTCCACCACCACACTCCCACCACACTCACCACCACACACCTCACCACCCCACACTCACCACCACACTCACCACCACACTCACCACCACACTCACCACCACACTCACCACCACACCACACTCACCACACACTCACCACCACACTCACCACCACACTCACCACCACACTCACCACCACACTCACCACCACACTCACCACCACACTCACCACCACACTCACCACCACACTCACCACCACACTCACCAATACACTGATGGTGATGGTGGTGATGGTGGTGGTGGTGGTGATGGTGATGGTGGTGATGGTGGTGGTGGTGGTGATGGTGATGGTGGTGATGGTGGTGGTGGTGATGGTGTTGATGTTGTTGCTGTTGATGATGATGTTTGATGATGATGATGTTGTTGATGTTGTTGATGTTGTTGTTGATGTTTGTTGATGATGTTGTTGATGTTGTTGATGATGTTGTTGATGTTGTTGATGATGTTGTTGATGTTGTTGATGTTGTTGTTGATGTTGTTGATGATGTTGTTGATGATGTTGTTGATGTTGTTGATGTTGTTGATGTTGTTGATGTTGATGATGTTGTTGTTGTTGTTGATGAGTGTTGTTGATGTTGTTGATGTTGTTGATGTTGTTGTTGAGTGTTGTGTTGATGTTGATGTTGTTGATGTTGTGTTGATGTTGTTGTTGATGATGTTGTTGATGTTGTTGATGTTGTTGTTGATGTTGTTGATGTTGATGTTGTTGATGTTGTTGATGATGTTGTTGATGTTGTTGATGTTGTTGTTGATGATGTTGTTGATGTTGTGTTGTTGATGTTGATGTTGGTTGATGTTGTTGATGTTGTTGATGTTGTTGATGTTGTTGATGTTGTTGATGTTGTTGATGTTGTTGATGTTGATGTTGTTGATGTTGTTGTTGATGTTGTTGATGTTGTTGTTGAGTGTTGTTGATGTTGTTGTTGTTGATGTTGTTGTTGTTGTTGATTGATGTTGTGTTGATGTGTGTTGATGGTAGATGGGTCTGAGTGGAGCTCACGATGTCCCTGTGGTCGTCATCGCCAGCAACCGCCCTCACTACCTCTACAGGTAACCACGGCAACCACCACAACAACCACCACAACAACAACAACAACAACCACAACAACAACAACAACAACCACAACAACCACAACAACAACAACCACAACAACCACAACAACTACTACCACAACTACCACAACAACTACTACCACAACTACCACAATAACAACAACCACAACAACCACAACAACAACAACCACAACAACCACAACAACTACTACCACAACTACCACAACAACAACAACCACAACAACAATTACCACAACAACAACAACAACCACAACAACAACCACAACAACAACAACCACGACAACCACAACAACAACCACAACAACAACCACAACAACAACAACCACAACAACAACCACAACAACTACTACCACAACTACCTCTACAGGTAACCACGACAACCACAACAACAACCACAACAAGAGCAACAACCACAACAACCACAACAACAACAACCACAACAGCCACAACAACCACCACAACAACAACAACCACAACAACAACAACCACAACTACCACTTCAGGTAACCACGACAACCACAACAACCACAACAACAACAACAAGAGCAACAACAACCACAACCACCACAACAACAACCACAACAACAACCACAACAACAACAACAACAACAACCACAATTACCACAACAACAACAACAACAACCACAACAACAACAACCACAACAACAACAACCACAACAACAACAACAACAACCACAACAACAACAACCACAACAACAACAACAACCACGACAACCACAACAACAACAACAACAACAACAACCACAACTACCACAACAACAACCACGACAACAACAACAACAACCACAACAACCACAACAACAACCACAACAACCACAACAACAACCACAACAACAACAACAACAACCACAACTAGCACAACTAACTACAGTCGCATCTCGTAATACGAGCACTTTGGAATACGTGATGTTTTAAATGTGTATTTCATGATGCGTTATTTTTTAAATTTCATGATTTCCCTTCTACGTGACTTTACCGAAAGAAATAACGTAATAAAAAGGTTGTATTTAATAAAGTAAATAAAATTAAACATAAAAAATGTATTTTATGACGTTTTATTTAATTAAATAATAAGGTTTTATTTAATAGAAGAATACAAATTAAACGCTATAAAATAATTATTTGATGATGTTTTATTTAATGAAATAATAAGAGGGGGTTATTTAATAAATTAAAAAATAAAACATAATAAAATAATTATTTTATTATGTTTTATTTAATGAAATAATAAGAGGGGTTTATTTAATAAATTAAAAAATGAAACGCTATAAAATAATTATTTTAGTATGTTTTATTCAATAAAATAATAAGAGGGGTTTATTTAATAAATTAAAAAATAAAACGCTATAAAATAATTATTTTAGTATGTTTTATAAAATAAAATAATAAGAGGGGTTTATTTAATAAATTAAAAAATAAAACGCTATAAAATAATTATTTTAGTATGTTTTATAAAATAAAATTTTTAAAAATAAGGTTGGAGGAGGGGAGGGGCGATGGGTGCAGGGGCAGGTGCAGCTCAGACAGTACATCTCATAAAATCGTAAAACATCAAAATTAATAAAAATAAAATAAAATAAAAATCACGACGTTTCGGAGGCGACACAAGTCTCCGTCATTTGCCTCCGAAACGTCGTGATTTTTGTTTTATTTTATTTTATTTTCATTAATTTTGATGTTTTACCTACGCGGTGACTTTACCGAAAAAACCTACGAATATGATTCCTTGCAGTCACGAAAGCTTCAAATCTAGAACTAATAAAATCGTGTTTTTTAAAGTATTTTTTAAATATTTTATCGGTGTACCGCTGTGTCTGTACCGCTGTGTCTGTACCGCTGTGTCTGTGCCGCTGTGTCTGTGCTGCTGTGTCTGTACTGCTGTGTCTGTGCTGCTGTGTCTGTACTGCTGTGTCTGTACTGCTGTGTCTGTACCGCTGTGTCTGTACCGCTGTGTCTACTGCTGTGTCTGTACCGCTGTGTCTGTGCTGCTGTGTCTGTACTGCTGTGTCTGTGCTGCTGTGTCTGTGCTGCTGTGTCTGTACTGCTGTGTCTGTGCTGCTGTGTCTGTACTGCTGTGTCTGTGCTGCTGTGTCTGTGCTGCTGTGTCTGTGCTGCTGTGTCTGTGCTGCTGTGTCTGTACTGCTGTGTCTGTACCGCTGTGTCTGTGCTGCTGTGTCTGTACTGCTGTGTCTGTGCTGCTGTGTCTGTGCTGCTGTGTCTGTGCTGCTGTGTCTGTGCTGCTGTGTCTGTACCGCTGTGTCTGTACTGCTGTGTCTGTGCTGCTGTGTCTGTACTGCTGTGTCTGTGTCTGTACTGCTGTGTCTGTACCGCTGTGTCTGTACTGCTGTGTCTGTGCCGCTGTGTCTGTGCCGCTGTGTCTGTACCGCTGTGTCTGTGCTGCTGTGTCTGTGCTGCTGTGTCTGTACTGCTGTGTCTGTACCGCTGTGTCTGTGCTGCTGTGTCTGTACTGCTGTGTCTGTACCGCTGTGTCTGTACCGCTGTGTCTGTACCGCTGTGTCTGTACCGCTGTGTCTGTACTGCTGTGTCTGTGCTGCTGTGTCTGTGCTGCTGTGTCTGTACTGCTGTGTCTGTGCTGCTGTGTCTGTACTGCTGTGTCTGTGCTGCTGTGTCTGTGCTGCTGTGTCTGTGCTGCTGTGTCTGTGCTGCTGTGTCTGTACTGCTGTGTCTGTACCGCTGTGTTTGTGCTGCTGTGTCTGTACTGCTGTGTCTGTGCTGCTGTGTCTGTGCTGCTGTGTCTGTGCTGCTGTGTCTGTGCTGCTGTGTCTGTACTGCTGTGTCTGTACCGCTGTGTCTGTACTGCTGTGTCTGTGCTGCTGTGTCTGTACTGCTGTGTCTGTGTCTGTACTGCTGTGTCTGTACCGCTGTGTCTGTACTGCTGTGTCTGTGCTGCTGTGTCTGTGCTGCTGTGTCTGTACCGCTGTGTCTGTGCTGCTGTGTCTGTACTGCTGTGTCTGTACCGCTGTGTCTGTGCCGCTGTGTCTGTACTGCTGTGTCTGTGCTGCTGTGTCTGTGCTGCTGTGTCTGTGCTGCTGTGTCTGTGCTGCTGTGTCTGTACTGCTGTGTCTGTACCGCTGTGTCTGTACTGCTGTGTCTGTACTGCTGTGTCTGTACTGCTGTGTCTGTGTCTGTACTGCTGTGTCTGTACTGCTGTGTCTGTACCGCTGTGTCTGTGTCTGTACTGCTGTGTCTGTACTGCTGTGTCTGTACCGCTGCGTCTGTGCTGCTGTGTCTGTACTGCTGTGTCTGTGCTGCTGTGTCTGTACTGCTGTGTCTGTGCTGCTGTGTCTGTACTGCTGTGTCTGTGCTGCTGTGTCTGTACTGCTGTGTCTGTGCTGCTGTGTCTGTACTGCTGTGTCTGTACTGCTGTGTCTGTGCTGCTGTGTCTGTGCTGCTGTGTCTGTACTGCTGTGTCTGTGCTGCTGTGTCTGTGCTGCTGTGTCTGTACTGCTGTGTCTGTACTGCTGTGTCTGTGCTGCTGTGTCTGTACTGCTGTGTCTGTGCTGCTGTGTCTGTGCTGCTGTGTCTGTGCTGCTGTGTCTGTACTGCTGTGTCTGTGCTGCTGTGTCTGTGCTGCTGTGTCTGTACTGCTGTGTCTGTACTGCTGTGTCTGTGCTGCTGTGCCTGTGCTGCTGTGTCTGTACTGCTGTGTCTGTACTGCTGTGTCTGTACCGCTGTCTCTGTACCGCTGTGTCTGTGCTGCCGTGTCTGTACTGCTGTGTCTGTACTGCTGTGTCTGTGCTGCTGTGTCTGTACTGCTGTGTCTGTGCTGCTGTGTCTGTACCGCTGTGTCTGTACTGCTGTGTCTGTACTGCTGTGTCTGTACTGCTGTGTCTGTGCTGCTGTGTCTGTACTGCTGTGTCTGTGCTGCTGTGTCTGTACTGCTGTGTCTGTGCTGCTGTGTCTGTACTGCTGTGTCTGTACCGCTGTGTCTGTGCTGCTGTGTCTGTACTGCTGTGTCTGTACCGCTGTGTCTGTGCTGCTGTGTCTGTGCTGCTGTGTCTGTACCGCTGTGTCTGTGCTGCTGTGTCTGTGCTGCTGCGTCTGTGCTGCTGTGTCTGTACTGCTGTGTCTGTACCGCTGTGTCTGTGCTGCTGTGTCTGTACTGCTGTGTCTGTACCGCTGTGTCTGTGCTGCTGTGTCTGTGCTGCTGTGTCTGTACCGCTGTGTCTGTACTGCTGTGTCTGTGCTGCTGTGTCTGTGCTGCTGTGTCTGTGCTGCTGTGTCTGTGCTGCTGTGTCTGTACTGCTGTGTCTGTGCTGCTGTGTCTGTACTGCTGTGTCTGTACTGCTGTGTCTGTACTGCTGTGTCTGTACTGCTGTGTCTGTGCTGCTGTGTCTGTGCTGTTGTGTCTGTACTGCTGTGTCTGTACTGCTGTGTCTGTACTGTTGTGTCTGTACTGCTGTGTCTGTGCTGCTGTGTCTGTACTGCTGTGTCTGTACTGCTGTGTCTGTACTGCTGTGTCTGTACTGTTGTGTCTGTACTGCTGTGTCTGTACTGCTTTGTCTGTGCTGCTGTGTCTGTACTGCTGTGTCTGTACTGCTGTGTCTGTACCGCTGTGTCTGTACCGCTGTGTGTGTACTGCTGTGTCTGTACTGCTGTGTCTGTGCTGCTGTGTCTGTGCTGCTGTGTCTGTACTGCTGTGTCTGTGCTGCTGTGTCTGTGCTGCTGTGTCTGTGCTGCTGTGTCTGTACTGCTGTGTCTGTGCTGCTGTGTCTGTACTGCTGTGTCTGTACTGCTGTGTCTGTGCTGCTGTGTCTGTAATGGGTGAACAGGATGCTGCGTTCGCTGCTGTCTGCAGACGGAGTGAATCCATCACTCATCACTGTCTTCATAGACGGATACTACGATGTGAGCGCTCACTCAGCTACTCACTCAGCTACTCACTCAGCTACTCACTCAGCTACTCACTCAGCTACTCACTCACTCAGCTACTCACTCAGCTACTCACTCAGCTACTCACTCACTCAGCTACTCACTCAGCTACTCACTCAGCTACTCACTCACTCAGCTACTCACTCAGCTACTCATTCACTCAGCTACTCAGTCACTCACTCACTCAGCTACTCACTCAGCTACTCACTCAGCTACTCACTCACCTACTCAGTCACTCAGCTACTCACTCAGCTACTCACTCACCTACTCAGTCACTCAGCTACTCACTCACTCACTCAGCTACTCACTCACTCAGCTACTCACTCAGCTACTCACTCACCTACTCAGTCACTCAGCTACTCACTCACTCACTCAGCTACTCACTCACTCAGCTACTCACTCACTCACTCAGCTACTCACTCAGCTACTCACTCACTCACTCAGCTACTCACTCAGCTACTCACTCACTCACTCAGCTACTCACTCAGCTACTCACTCACTCACTCAGCTAGTCACTCAGCTACTCACTCAGCTACTCACTCAGCTACTGACTCACTCAGCTACTCACTCACTCAGCTACTCACTCACTCACCTACACACTCACTCACTCAGCTACTCACTCAGCTACTCACTCAGCTACTCACTCACCTACTCACTCACTCAGCTACTCACTCAGCTACTCACTCACCTACTCACTCACCTACTCACTCACTCAGCTACTCACTCAGCTACTCACTCACTCAGCTACCCACTCACCTACTCACTCACTCAGCTACTCACTCAGCTACTCACTCAGCTACTCAGTCACTCACCTACTCACTCACTCACCTACACACTCACTCACTCAGCTACTCACTCAGCTACTCACTCAGCTACTCACTCACTCAGCTACTCACTCAGCTACTCAGTCACTCAGCTACTCACTCAGCTACTCATTCACTCAGCTACTCACTCACTCAGCTACTCACTCAGCTACTCACTCAGCTACTCACTCACTCAGCTACTCACTCAGCTACTCACTCACTCATTCAGCTAGTCACTCAGCTACTCAGTCACTCAGCTACTCACTCAGCTACTCACTCACTCAGCTACTCACTCAGCTACTCACTCAGCTACTCACTCACTCAGCTACTCACTCACTCAGCTACACACTCACCTACTCACTCACTCAGCTACTCACTCAGCTACTCACTCACTCAGCTACTCACTCAGCTACTCACTCACTCAGCTACTCACTCAGCTACTCACTCACTCAGCTACTCACTCAGCTACTCACTCACTCAGCTACTCACTCACCTACTCACTCACTCATTCAGCTACTCACTCAGCTACTCACTCAGCTACTCACTCACTCAGCTACTCACTCACCTACTCACTCACTCACTCACTCAGCTACTCACTCAGCTACTCACTCAGCTACTCACTCAGCTACTCACTCAGCTACTCTCACCTACTCAGTCACTCAGCTACTCACTCACCTACTCACTCACTCAGCTACTCACTCAGCTACTCACTCACTCAGCTACTCACTCAGCTACTCACTCACTCATTCAGCTAGTCACTCAGCTACTCAGTCACTCACTCACTCAGCTACTCACTCAGCTACTCACTCAGCTACTCACTCAGCTACTCACTCAGCTACTCACTCAGCTACTCACTCACCTACTCAGTCACTCACCTACTCACTCACTCACCTACTCAGCTACTCACTCACTCAGCTACTCACTCAGCTACTCACTCACTCACCTACTCACTCACTCAGCTACTCACTCAGCTACTCACTCAGCTACTCACTCAGCTACTCACTCACTCACTCAGCTACTCACTCAGCTACTCACTCAGCTACTCACTCACTCACTCAGCTACTCACTCAGCTACTCACTCACTCACTCAGCTACTCACTCACTCAGCTACTCACTCAGCTACTCACTCAGCTACTCACTCACTCAGCTACTCACTCACTCAGCTACTCACTCAGCTTCTCACTCAGCTACTCACTCAGCTACTCACTCAGCTACTCACTCAGCTACTCACTCACTCAGCTACTCACTCACTCACCTACTCACTCACTCAGCTACTCACTCAGCTACTCACTCACTCAGCTACTCACTCAGCTACTCACTCAGCCACTCACTCAGCTACTCACTCAGCTACTCACTCAGCTACTCACTCACCCACTCAGCTAGTCACTCACACACTCACTCACTGATCTACTCACACACTCAGCTAGATACTCATTCAGCTACTCACTCAGCTACTGACTCACTCAGCTACTCACTCACTCAGCTACTCACTCACTCAGCTACTCAGCTACACACTCAGCTAATCACTCAGCTACTCACTCAGCCACTCACTCAGCTACTCACTCAGCTACTCACTCACTCAGCTACTCACTCACTCAGCTACTGACTCACTCAGCTACTCACTCAGCTACTCACTCAGCTACTCACTCACTCAGCTACTCACTCACTCAGCTACTCAGCTACACACTCAGCTACTCACTCACCCCCCCACCCCCAAACCCACCCACCCACCCACTCACCCACCCACCCACTCACCCACCCACCCACCCACTCACCCACTCACCCACCCACCCACTCACCCACCCACCCACCCACTCACCCACCCACCCACCCACTCACTCACCCACCCACCCACTCACCCACCCACCCACCCACCCACTCACCCACCCACCCACCCACTCACCCACCCACCAATGCTTCTCTCCCCCCACAGGAGCCCATGGATGTAGTGACACTCTTCGATCTGAGAGGGGTTCAGCATCAACCAGTGGGGATCAAGAACGCACGCATCTCCCAGGTGGGTGGGTGGGTGGGTGAGTGGGTGGGTGGGTGGGTGAGTGGGTGGGTGAGTGGGTGAGTGGGTGGGTGGGTGGGGGGGTGGGGGGGTGGGTGAGTGGGTGAGTGAGTGGGTGGGTGGGTGAGTGGGTGGGCGGGTGAGTGGGTGGGCGGGTGAGTGGGTGAGTGGGTGGGTGGGTGGGTGAGTGGGTGAGTGGGTGGGTGGGTGGGTGGGTGAGTGGGTGAGTGGGTGGGTGGGTGAGTGGGTGGGCGGGTGAGTGGGTGAGTGGGTGGGTGGGTGGGTGAGTGGGTAGGTGAGTGAGTGGGTGGGTGGGTGAGTGGGTGGGCGGGTGAGTGGGTGAGTGGGTGGGTGGGTGGGTGAGTGGGTGAGTGGGTGGGTGGGTGGGTGGGTGAGTGGGTGAGTGGGTGGGTGAGTGAGTGGGTGGGTGGGTGAGTGGGTGAGTGGGTGAGTGGGTGGGCGGGTGAGTGGGTGAGTGGGTGGGTGGGTGGGTGAGTGGGTAGGTGAGTGAGTGGGTGGGTGGGTGAGTGGGTGGGCGGGTGAGTGGGTGAGTGAGTGGGTGGTTGGGTGAGTGGGTGGGTGAGTGAGTGAGTGGGTAGGTGAGTGGGTGGGTGGGTAGGTGAGTGGGTAGGTGAGTGGGTAGGTGAGTGGGTAGGTGAGTGAGTGGGTGGGTAGGTGAGTGAGTGGGTGGGTGGGTGAGTGGGTAGGTGAGTGGGTAGGTGAGTGGGTAGGTGAGTGAGTGGGTGGGCGGGTGAGTGGGTGGGCAGGTGAGTGGGTGGGTGAGTGAGTGGGTGGGTAGGTGAGTGGGTAGGTGAGTGGGTAGGTGAGTGGGTAGGTGAGTGAGTGGGTGGGTAGGTGAGTGGGTAGGTGAGTGGGTAGGTGAGTGAGTGGGTGGGTAGGTGAGTGAGTGGGTGAGTGGGTGAGTGGGTGGGCGGGTGAGCGGGTGGGCGGGTGAGCGGGTGAGTGGGTGGGCGGGTGAGTGGGTGAGTGGGTGGGTGGGTGAGTGGGTGGGCGGGTGAGTGGGTGAGTGGGTGGGTGGGTGGGTGAGTGGGTGGGTGAGTGGGTAGGTGAGTGGGTGGGTGGGTGAGTGGGTGGGCGGGTGAGTGGGTGGGCGGGTGAGTGGGTGAGTGGGTGGGTGGGTGGGTGAGTGGGTGAGTGGGTGGGTGGGTGAGTGGGTAGGTGAGTGGGTGAGTGGGTGAGTGGGTAGGTGAGTGAGTGGGTGGGTGGGTGAGTGGGTGGGCGGGTGAGTGGGTGAGCTGGTGAGTGGGTGAGTGGGTGGGTGGGTGAGTGGGTAGGTGAGTGGGTGAGTGGGTGGGTGAGTGGGTGAGTGGGTGGGTGAGTGGGTAGGTGAGTGGGTAGGTGAGTGGGTAGGTGAGTGAGTGGGTGGGTGAGTGGGTGAGTGGGTAGGTGAGTGGGTAGGTGAGTGGGTGGGTGGGTGAGTGAGTGGGTGGGTGGGTGGGTGAGTGGGTGGGTGGATGGGTGGGTGAGTGGGTGAGTGGGTGAGTGGGTGAGTGAGTGGGTGGTTGGGTGAGTGGGTGGGTGAGTGAGTGAGTGGGTGAGTGAGTGGGTGAGTGGCTGGGTGAGTGAGTGAGTGGGTGAGTGAGTGAGTGGGTGAGTGGGTGGGTGAGTGGGTGGGTGGGTGAGTGGGTGAGTGGGTGAGTGAGTGGGTGGGTGAGTGGGTGGGTGAGTGGGTGGGTGAGTGGGTGAGTGGGTGAGTGGGTGGGTGGGTGGGGGGGTGGGGGGGTGGGGGGGTGGGTGAGTGGGTGGGTGAGTGAGTGGGTGGGTGGGTGGGTGGGTGGGTGGGCGGGTGAGCGGGTGGGCGGGTGAGCGGGTGGGTGGGTGGGCGGGTGAGTGGGTGGGTGGGTGGGTGAGTGGGTGGGTGGGTGGGTGGGTGAGTGGGTGGGCGGGTGAGTGGGTGAGTGGGTGGGTGGGTGAGTGGGTGAGTGGGTGGGCGGGTGAGTGGGTGGGCGGGTGAGTGGGTGAGTGGGTGGGTGGGTGGGTGAGTGGGTGAGTGGGTGGGTGGGTGAGTGGGTGGGTGGGTGAGTGGGTGGGCGGGTGAGTGGGTGGGCGGGTGAGTGGGTGGGCGGGTGAGTGGGTGGGTGGGTGGGTAGGTGAGTGGGTAGGTGAGTGGGTAGGTGAGTGAGTGGGTGGGTAGGTGAGTGAGCGGGTGGGTGGGTGAGTGGGTGGGCGGGTGAGTGGGTGGGCGGGTGAGTGGGTGAGTGGGTGGGTGGGTGAGTGGGTGAGTGGGTGGGCGGGTGAGTGGGTGGGCAGGTGAGTGGGTGAGTGGGTGGGTGGGTGGGTGAGTGGGTGGGTGGGTGGGTGGGTGAGTGGGTGGGCGGGTGAGTGGGTGGGTGGGTGGGTGGGTGGGTGAGTGGGTGAGTGAGTGGGTGGGTGAGTGGGTGAGTGGGTGGGTGAGTGGGTGGGTGAGTGAGTGAGTGGGTGGGTGGGTGAGTGGGTGGGCGGGTGAGTGGGTGGGCGGGTGAGTGGGTGGGCGGGTGAGTGGGTGAGTGGGTGGGTGGGTGGGTGGGTGGGTGAGTGGGTGGGTGGGTGGGTGGGTGGGTGAGTGGGTAGGTGAGTGGGTGAGTGGGTGAGTGGGTAGGTGAGTGAGTGGGTGGGTGGGTGAGTGGGTGGGCGGGTGAGTGGGTGAGTGGGTGAGTGGGTGGGTGGGTGAGTGGGTGAGTGGGTGAGTGGGTGAGTGGGTGGGTGAGTGGGTGGGTGGGTGAGTGGGTGGGCGGGTGAGTGGTTGAGTGGGTGGGTGGGTGGGCGGGTGAGCGGGTGAGTGGGTGGGTGGGTGAGTGGGTGGGTGGGTGAGTGGGTGGGCGGGTGAGTGGGTGAGTGGGTGGGTGGGTGGGTGAGTGGGTGGGTGAGTGGGTAGGTGAGTGAGTGGGTGGGTTGGTGAGTGGGTGGGCGGGTGAGTGGGTGGGCGGGTGAGTGGGTGAGTGGGTGGGTGGGTGGGTGAGTGGGTGAGTGGGTGGGTGGGTGAGTGGGTAGGTGAGTGGGTGAGTGGGTGAGTGGGTAGGTGAGTGAGTGGGTGGGTGGGTGAGTGGGTGGGCGGGTGAGTGGGTGAGTTGGTGAGTGGGTGAGTGGGTGGGTGGGTGAGTGGGTAGGTGAGTGGGTGAGTGGGTGAGTGGGTGGGTGAGTGGGTGAGTGGGTGGGTGAGTGGGTAGGTGAGTGGGTGGGTGAGTGGGTGAGTGGGTAGGTGAGTGGGTAGGTGAGTGGGTGGGTGGGTGAGTGAGTGGGTGGGTGGGTGGGTGGGTGAGTGGGTGGGTGGATGGGTGGGTGAGTGGGTGAGTGGGTGAGTGGGTGGGTGAGTGAGTGAGTGGGTGAGTGAGTGGGTGAGTGGGTGGGTGAGTGAGTGAGTGGGTGAGTGAGTGAGTGGGTGAGTGCGTGGGTGAGTGAGTGAGTGAGTGGGTGAGTGAGTGAGTGGGTGAGTGGGTGGGTGAGTGGGTGGGTGAGTGGGTGAGTGGGTGAGTGAGTGGTTGGGTGAGTGGGTGGGTGAGTGGGTGGGTGGGTGAGTGAGTGGGTGGGTGGGTGAGTGGGTGGGCGGGTGAGCGGGTGGGCGGGTGAGTGGGTGGGCGGGTGAGTGGGTGGGCGGGTGAGTGGGTGAGTGGGTGGGTGGGTGAGTGGGTGAGTGAGTGGGTGGGTGAGTGGGTAGGTGGGTGAGTGGGTGGGTGGGTGAGTGGGTGGGCGGGTGAGTGGGTGGGCGGGTGAGTGGGTGGGCGGGTGAGTGGGTGAGTGGGTGGGTGGGTAGGTGAGTGGGTAGGTGAGTGGGTAGGTGAGTGAGTGGGTGGGTAGGTGAGTGGGTAAGTGAGTGGGTAGGTGAGTGGGTAGGTGAGTGAGTGGGTGGGTGGGTAGGTGAGTGAGCGGGTGGGTGGGTGAGTGGGTGGGCGGGTGAGTGGGTGGGCGGGTGAGTGGGTGAGTGGGTGAGTGGATGAGTGAGTGGGTGGGTGAGTGGGTGAATGAGTGAGTGAGTGGGTGAGTAGGTGAGTAGGTGAGTGGGTGGGTGGGTGAGTGGGTGGGTGGGTGGGTGAGTGAGTGGTTGAGTGGGTGAGTGGGTGAGTGAGTGAGTGAGTGGGTGAGTGGGTGGGGAGTGAGTAGGTTAGTGAGTGAGTGAGTGGGTGAGTGAATGAGTGAGTAGGTGAGTGGGTGAGTGGGTAGGTGAGTAGGTGAGTGAGTGAGTGAGTGGGTGGGTGGGTGAGTGGGTGGGCGGGTGAGTGGGTGGGCGGGTGAGTGGGTGGGTGGGTGGGTGGGTGGGTGAGTGGGTGAGTGGGTGGGTGGGTGAGTGGGTAGGTGAGTGGGTGAGTGGGTGAGTGGGTAGGTGAGTGAGTGGGCGGGTGAGTGGGTGAGTGGGTGAGTGGGTGAGTTGGTGGGTGGGTGAGTGGGTAGGTGAGTGGGTGAGTGGGTGAGTGGGTGGGTGGGTGAGTGGGTGGGTGGGTGAGTGGGTGGGCGGGTGAGTGGGTGAGTGGGTGGGTGGGTGAGTGGGTAGGTGAGTGGGTGAGTGGTTGAGTGGGTGGGTGGGTGAGTGGGTAGGTGAATGGGTGAGTGGGTGAGTGGGTGAGTAAGTGGGTGGGTGGGTGAGTGGGTGAGTGGGTAGGTGAGTGGGTGAGTAGGTGAGTGGGTGAGTGGGTGAGTGGGTGAGTGGGTGGGTGAGTGGGTGAGTGGGTGAGTGGGTAGGTTAGTGGGTGAGTGGGTAGGTGAGTGGGTGGGTGAGTGGGTAGGTGGGTGAGTGGGTGGGTGGGTGAGTGGGTGGGCGGGTGAGTGGGTGGGCGGGTGAGTGGGTGGGCGGGTGAGTGGGTGAGTGGGTGGGTGGGTAGGTGAGTGGGTAGGTGAGTGGGTAGGTGAGTGAGTGGGTGGGTAGGTGAGTGGGTAAGTGAGTGGGTAGGTGAGTGGGTAGGTGAGTGAGTGGGTGGGTGGGTAGGTGAGTGAGCGGGTGGGTGGGTGAGTGGGTGGGCGGGTGAGTGGGTGGGCGGGTGAGTGGGTGAGTGGGTGGGTGGGTGGGTGGGTGAGTGGGTGAGTGGGTGGGTGGGTGAGTGGGTGGGCGGGTGAGTGGGTGAGTGGGTGGGTGGGTGAGTGGGTGGGTGGGTGGGTGGGTGGGTGAGTGGGTGGGCGGGTGAGTGGGTGAGTGGGTGGGTGGGTGAGAGGGTGAGTGAGTGGGTGGGTGAGTGGGTGGGCGGGTGAGTGGGTGGGTGGGTGGGTGGGTGAGTGGGTGAGTGAGTGGGTGGGTGAGTGGGTGAGTGGGTGGGTGAGTGGGTGGGTGAGTGAGTGAGTGGGTGGGTGGGTGAGTGGGTGGGCGGGTGAGTGGGTGGGCGGGTGAGTGGGTGGGCGGGTGAGTGGGTGAGTGGGTGGGTGGGTGGGTGGGTGAGTGGGTGGGTGGGTGGGTGGGTGGGTGAGTGGGTAGGTGAGTGGGTGAGTGGGTGAGTGGGTAGGTGAGTGAGTGGGTGGGTGGGTGAGTGGGTGGGCGGGTGAGTGGGTGAGTGGGTGAGTGGGTGGGTGGGTGAGTGGGTGAGTGGGTGAGTGGGTGGGTGAGTGGGTGGGTGGGTGAGTGGGTGGGCGGGTGAGTGGTTGAGTGGGTGGGTGGGTGGGCGGGTGAGCGGGTGAGTGGGTGGGTGGGTGAGTGGGTGGGTGGGTGAGTGGGTGGGCGGGTGAGTGGGTGAGTGGGTGGGTGGGTGGGTGAGTGGGTGGGTGAATGGGTAGGTGAGTGAGTGGGTGGGTTGGTGAGTGGGTGGGCGGGTGAGTGGGTGGGCGGGTGAGTGGGTGAGTGGGTGGGTGGGTGGGTGAGTGGGTGAGTGGGTGGGTGGGTGAGTGGGTAGGTGAGTGGGTGAGTGGGTGAGTGGGTAGGTGAGTGAGTGGGTGGGTGGGTGAGTGGGTGGGCGGGTGAGTGGGTGAGTTGGTGAGTGGGTGAGTGGGTGGGTGGGTGAGTGGGTAGGTGAGTGGGTGAGTGGGTGAGTGGGTGGGTGAGTGGGTGAGTGGGTGGGTGAGTGGGTAGGTGAGTGGGTGGGTGAGTGGGTGAGTGGGTAGGTGAGTGGGTAGGTGAGTGGGTGGGTGGGTGAGTGAGTGGGTGGGTGGGTGGGTGGGTGAGTGGGTGGGTGGATGGGTGGGTGAGTGGGTGAGTGGGTGAGTGGGTGGGTGAGTGAGTGAGTGGGTGAGTGAGTGGGTGAGTGGGTGGGTGAGTGAGTGAGTGGGTGAGTGAGTGAGTGGGTGAGTGCGTGGGTGAGTGAGTGAGTGAGTGGGTGAGTGAGTGAGTGGGTGAGTGGGTGGGTGAGTGGGTGGGTGAGTGGGTGAGTGGGTGAGTGAGTGGTTGGGTGAGTGGGTGGGTGAGTGGGTGGGTGGGTGAGTGAGTGGGTGGGTGGGTGAGTGGGTGGGCGGGTGAGCGGGTGTGCGGGTGAGTGGGTGGGCGGGTGAGTGGGTGGGCGGGTGAGTGGGTGAGTGGGTGGGTGGGTGAGTGGGTGAGTGAGTGGGTGGGTGAGTGGGTAGGTGGGTGAGTGGGTGGGTGGGTGAGTGGGTGGGCGGGTGAGTGGGTGGGCGGGTGAGTGGGTGGGCGGGTGAGTGGGTGAGTGGGTGGGTGGGTAGGTGAGTGGGTAGGTGAGTGGGTAGGTGAGTGAGTGGGTGGGTAGGTGAGTGGGTAAGTGAGTGGGTAGGTGAGTGGGTAGGTGAGTGAGTGGGTGGGTGGGTAGGTGAGTGAGCGGGTGGGTGGGTGAGTGGGTGGGCGGGTGAGTGGGTGGGCGGGTGAGTGGGTGAGTGGGTGAGTGGATGAGTGAGTGGGTGGGTGAGTGGGTGAATGAGTGAGTGAGTGGGTGAGTAGGTGAGTAGGTGAGTGGGTGGGTGGGTGAGTGGGTGGGTGGGTGGGTGAGTGAGTGGTTGAGTGGGTGAGTGGGTGAGTGAGTGAGTGAGTGGGTGAGTGGGTGGGGAGTGAGTAGGTTAGTGAGTGAGTGAGTGGGTGAGTGAATGAGTGAGTAGGTGAGTGGGTGAGTGGGTAGGTGAGTAGGTGAGTGAGTGAGTGAGTGAGTGGGTGGGTGGGTGAGTGGGTGGGCGGGTGAGTGGGTGGGCGGGTGAGTGGGTGGGTGGGTGGGTGGGTGGGTGAGTGGGTGAGTGGGTGGGTGGGTGAGTGGGTAGGTGAGTGGGTGAGTGGGTGAGTGGGTAGGTGAGTGAGTGGGCGGGTGAGTGGGTGAGTGGGTGAGTGGGTGAGTTGGTGGGTGGGTGAGTGGGTAGGTGAGTGGGTGAGTGGGTGAGTGGGTGGGTGGGTGAGTGGGTGGGTGGGTGAGTGGGTGGGCGGGTGAGTGGGTGAGTGGGTGGGTGGGTGAGTGGGTAGGTGAGTGGGTGAGTGGTTGAGTGGGTGGGTGGGTGAGTGGGTAGGTGAATGGGTGAGTGGGTGAGTGGGTGAGTAAGTGGGTGGGTGGGTGAGTGGGTGAGTGGGTAGGTGAGTGGGTGAGTAGGTGAGTGGGTGAGTGGGTGAGTGGGTGAGTGGGTAGGTGAGTGGGTGGGTGGGTGAGTGGGTGAGTGGGTGAGTGGGTAGGTTAGTGGGTGAGTGGGTAGGTGAGTGGGTGGGTGAGTGGGTAGGTGGGTGAGTGGGTGGGTGGGTGAGTGGGTGGGCGGGTGAGTGGGTGGGCGGGTGAGTGGGTGGGCGGGTGAGTGGGTGAGTGGGTGGGTGGGTAGGTGAGTGGGTAGGTGAGTGGGTAGGTGAGTGAGTGGGTGGGTAGGTGAGTGGGTAAGTGAGTGGGTAGGTGAGTGGGTAGGTGAGTGAGTGGGTGGGTGGGTAGGTGAGTGAGCGGGTGGGTGGGTGAGTGGGTGGGCGGGTGAGTGGGTGGGCGGGTGAGTGGGTGAGTGGGTGGGTGGGTGGGTGGGTGAGTGGGTGAGTGGGTGGGTGGGTGAGTGGGTGGGCGGGTGAGTGGGTGAGTGGGTGGGTGGGTGAGTGGGTGGGTGGGTGGGTGGGTGGGTGAGTGGGTGGGCGGGTGAGTGGGTGAGTGGGTGGGTGGGTGAGAGGGTGAGTGAGTGGGTGGGTGAGTGGGTGAGTGGGTGGGTGAGTGCGTGAGTGAGTGAGTGGGTGGGTGGGTGAGTGGGTGGGCGGGTGAGTGGGTGGGCGGGTGAGTGGGTGGGTGGGTGGGTGGGTGAGTGGGTGAGTGGGTGGGTGGGTGAGTGGGTAGGTGAGTGGGTGAGTGGGTGAGTGGGTAGGTGAGTGAGTGGGTGGGTGAGTGGGTGGGTGGGTGAGTGGGTAGGTGAGTGGGTGGGTGGGTGGGTGGGTGGGTGAGTGACTGGGTGAGTAAGTGGGTGGGTGGGTGAGTGGGTGAGTGGGTGAGTGGGTAGGTGAGTGGGTGAGTAGGTGAGTGGGTGAGTGGGTGAGTGGGTAGGTGAGTGGGTGGGTGGGTGAGTGGGTGAGTGGGTGAGTGGGTAGGTTAGTGGGTGAGTGGGTAGGTGAGTGGGTGGGTGAGTGGGTGAGTGGGTGAGTGGGTGGGTGAGTGGGTGAGTGGGTGAGTGGGTAGGTGAGTGAGCGGGTGGGTGGGTGAGTGGGTGGGCGGGTGAGTGGGTGGGCGGGTGAGTGGGTGAGTGGGTGGGTGGGTGGGTGAGTGGGTGAGTGGGTGGGTGGGTGAGTGGGTGGGCGGGTGAGTGTTTGAGTGGGTGGGTGGGAGAGTGGGTGGGTGGGTGGGTGAGTGGGTGGGCGGGTGAGTGGGTGAGTGGGTGGGTGGGTGAGTGGGTGAGTGAGTGGGTGGGTGAGTGGGTGAGTGGGTGGGTGAGTGAGTGAGTGGGTGGGTGGGTGAGTGGGTGGGCGGGTGAGTGGGTGGGCGGGGTGAGTGGGTGAGTGGGTGGGTGGGTGGGTGAGTGGGTGAGTGGGTGGGTGGGTGAGTGGGTAGGTGAGTGGGTGAGTGGGTGAGTGGGTAGGTGAGTGAGTGGGTGGGTGGGTGAGTGGGTGGGCGGGTGAGTGGGTGAGTGGGTGAGTGGGTGAGTTGGTGGGTGGGTGAGTGGGTAGGTGAGTGGGTGAGTGGGTGGGTGGGTGAGTGGGTGGGTGGGTGAGTGGGTGGGCGGGTGAGTGGGTGAGTGGGTGGGTGGGTGGGTGAGTGGGTAGGTGAGTGGGTGAGTGGGTGAGTGGGTGGGTGGGTGAGTGGGTAGGTGAGTGGGTGAGTGGGTGAGTGGGTGGGTGGGTGGGTGAGTGGGTAGGTGAATGGGTGAGTGGGTGCGTGGGTGAGTGGGTGGGTGGGTGGGTGGGTGAGTGGGTAGGTGAGTGGGTGAGTGGGTGGGTGGGTGAGTGGGTAGGTGAGTGGGTGGGTGAGTGGGTGAGTGACTGGGTGAGTGGGTAGGTTAGTGGGTGAGTGGGTGAGTAAGTGGGTGGGTGGGTGAGTGGGTGAGTGGGTGAGTGGGTAGGTGAGTGGGTGAGTGGGTGAGTGGGTGAGTGGGTAGGTGAATGGGTGGGTGGGTGAGTGGGTGAGTGGGTGAGTGGGTAGGTTAGTGGGTGAGTGGGTGAGTGGGTAGGTGAGTGGGTGGGTGAGTGGGTGAGTGGGTGGGTGAGTGGGTGAGTGGGTGAGTGGGTAGGTGAGTGGGTGAGTGGGTGAGTGGGTGAGTGGGTGGGTGGGTGAGTGGGTGAGTGGGTAGGTGAGTGGGTGAGTGGGTGAGTGGGTAGGTGAGTGGGTGAGTGGGTAGGTGAGTGGGTGAGTGGGGTGAGTGGGTGAGTGGGTAGGTTAGTGGGTGAGTGGGTGAGTGGGTGAGTGAGTGGGTGGGTGGGTGGGTGGGTGAGTGGGTGAGTGGGTGGGTGGGTGGGTGAGTGGGTGAGTGGGTGGGTGAGTGGGTGAGTGGGTGGGTGAGTGGGTGGGTGGGTAGGTGAGTGGGTGAGTGGGTGAGTGGGTGGGTGGGTGAGTTGGTGGGTGAGTGGGTGAGTGGGTGGGTGGGTGAGTGGGTGGGTAGGTGAGTGGGTGAGTGGGTGAGTGGGTGGGTGGGTGAGTGGGTAGGTGAGTGGGTGAGTGGGTGAGTGGGTGGGTGGGTGAGTGGGTAGGTGAGTGGGTGGGTGGGCGGGTGAGTGGGTGGGCGGGTGAGTGGGTGAGTGGGTGGGTGGGTGAGTGGGTGAGTGAGTGGGTGGGTGAGTGGGTAGGTGGGTGAGTGGGTGGGTGGGTGAGTGGGTGGGCGGGTGAGTGGGTGGGCGGGTGAGTGGGTGGGCGGGTGAGTGGGTGAGTGGGTGGGTGGGTAGGTGAGTGGGTAGGTGAGTGGGTAGGTGAGTGAGTGGGTGGGTAGGTGAGTGGGTAAGTGAGTGGGTAGGTGAGTGGGTAAGTGAGTGGGTAGGTGAGTGGGTAGGTGAGTGAGCGGGTGGGTGGGTGAGTGGGTGGGCGGGTGAGTGGGTGGGCGGGTGAGTGGGTGAGTGGGTGGGTGAATGAGTGAGTGAGTGGGTGAGTAGGTGAGTAGGTGAGTGGGTGGGTGGGTGAGTGGGTGGGTGGGTGGGTGAGTGAGTGGTTGAGTGGGTGAGTGGGTGAGTGAGTGAGTGAGTGGGTGAGTGGGTGGGGAGTGAGTAGGTTAGTGAGTGAGTGAGTGGGTGAGTGAATGAGTGAGTAGGTGAGTGGGTGAGTGGGTAGGTGAGTAGGTGAGTGAGTGGGTGAGTGAGTGAATGGGTGCGTGAGTAGGTGAGTGGGTGAGTGAGTAGGTGAGTGGGTGAGTGAGTAGGTGAGTGAGTGAGTAGGTGAGTGAGTAGGTGAGTGAGTGGGTGAGTGAGTAGGTGAGTGAGTGAGTGAGTGGGTGAGTGGGTGAGTGAGTTAGTAAGTGAGTGGGTGAGTGAGTGAGTAGGTGAGTGAGTAGGTGAGTGAGTGGGTGAGTGGGTGGGTGAGTGAGTATGTGAGTGAATGAGTGAGTAGGTGAGTGAATGAGTGAGTGGGTGAGTGGGTGAGTGAGTATACTAGTGAATGAGTGAGTGAGTAGGTGAGTGAGTAGGTGAGTGAGTAGGTGAGTGAGTATGTGTGTGTGTCTGTGTGTGTCTAACAGCACTACAAAGCGAGCTTGACTGCTACATTCAACCTATTCCCTGTGAGTACGACACACAGACACACACACACAGACACACACACAGACACACACACACACAGACACACACACAGACACACACACAGACACACACACAGACACACACACACAGACACACACACAGACACACACACAGACACACACACAGACACACACACACAGACACACACACAGACACACACACAGACACACACACAGACACACACACACAGACACACACACAGACACACACACAGACACACACACAGACACACACACAGACACACAGACACACACACAGACACACACACACAGACACACACACAGACACACACACAGACGCACAATATCTCACCCACTCTCTCTCTGTCTCTCTGTATCTCTGTCTGTGTCTCTGTGTCTCTCTGTGTCTCTGTGTCTCTTTGTGTCTCTGTGTCTCTGTGTGTCTCTGTGTCTCTGTGTGTCTTTGTGTCTCTCTCTGTGTTTCTCTGTGTCTCTCTGTCTGTGTCTCTGTGTCTCTGTGTGTCTGTGTGTCTCTGTGTGTGTCTCTGTGTCTCTCTGTCTCTGTGTGTCTCTGTGTTTGGATCTGTGTGTCTCTGTGTGTGTCTCTGTGTGTGTCTTTGTGTCTCTCTGTCTCTGTGTGTCTGTGTGTCTCTGTGTGTGTCTCTGTGTCTCTCTGTCTCTGTGTGTCTCTGTGTCTCTCTGTCTCTGTGTGTCTCTGTGTCTCTCTCTGTGTTTCTCTGTGTCTCTCTGTCTGTGTCTCTGTGTCTCTGTGTGTCTGTGTGTCTCTGTGTGTGTCTCTGTGTCTCTGTGTCTCTGTGTGTCTCTGTGTTTGGATCTGTGTGTCGCTGTGTGTGTCTCTGTGTCTCTGTGTGTCTCTGTGTGTGTCTCTGTGTGTGTCTCTGTGTCTCTGTGTGTCTCTGTGTGTGTCTCTGTGTGTGTCTCTGTGTCTCTGTGTGTCTCTGTGTCTCTGTGTGTGTCTCTGTGTCTCTGTGTCTCTCTGTGTGTCTCTGTCTGTGTCTCTCTGTGTCTCTCTGTCTATGTCTGTCTCTCTCTCTGTGTCTCTCTGTCTCTCTGTGTCTCTGTCTCTCTCTCTGTGTGTGTCTGTGTCTGTGTGTGTTTGTGTGTGTGTCTGTGTGTGTGTGTGTCTGTGTGTGTCTGTGTGTGTCTCTGTGTCTCTCTGTGTGTGTCTGTGTGTGTCTGTGTGTCTCTCTGTGTGTGTCTGTGTGTGTCTCTGTGTCTCTGTCTCTGTGTGTGTGTCTGTGTGTGTGTCTCTCTGTGTGTGTCTCTCTGTGTGTGTCTCTGTGTGTGTGTCTGTGTGTGTCTGTGTGTGTCTGTGTGTGTAGGAGGCTCCACATGTCATCGTGTTGGAGGAGGATTTGGACGTGTCTGTTGACTTCTTCAGGTAGACAAACCACATAGACACACAGAGAGACACCGTCTGTGTGTGTGTGTCTATGTATGACTGTGTGTGTCTGTGTGTGTCTGTGTGTGTGTCTGTGTATGACTGTGTGTGTCTGTGTGTGTGTGTCTGTCTGTGTATGTGTGTCTGTGTGTGTGTGTCTGTGTGTGTGTGTGTCTGTGTGTGTGTCTGTGTGTGTGTGTGTCTGTGTGTGTGTATGACTGTGTGTGTCTGTATGTGTCTGTGTGTGTGTCTGTGTGTGTGTGTGTCTGTGTGTGTGTATGACTGTGTGTGTCTGTGTGTGTGTCTGTGTGTGTGTGTGTGTGTCTGTCTGTGTGTGTGTCTGTGTGTGTGTGTCTGTGTGTGTGTATGACTGTGTGTGTGTCTGTGTGTGTGTCTGTGTGTGTGTGTCTGTGTGTGTGTGTCTGTGTGTGTGTGTGTCTGTGTGTGTGTATGACTGTGTGTGTCTGTATGTGTCTGTGTGTGTGTCTGTGTGTGTGTGTCTGTCTGTGTGTGTGTCTGTGTGTGTGTGTCTGTGTGTGTGTATGACTGTGTGTGTGTCTGTGTGTGTGTCTCTCTGCAGCTTCATGAGTCAGACTTTGCATCTTCTGGATGAAGATCCCAGCATCTACTGCATCTCCGCCTGGAACGACCAGGTGACGTCATCATCATCATCATCATCATCTACACAGTGACGTCATCATCATCATCATCATCTACGTGACATCATCATCATCTACGTGACATCATCATCATCATCATCTACTACACAGTGACATCATCATCATCATCTACGTGACATCATCATCATCTACGTGACATCATCATCATCTATGTGACATCATCATCATCTACGTGACATCAACATCATCTACGTGACATCATCATCATCTATGTGACATCATCATCATCTACGTGACATCAACATCATCTACGTGACATCATCATCATCTACGTGACATCATCATCATCTACGTGACATCATCATCATCTACGTGACGTCATCATCATCTACGTGTCATCATCATCATCATCTACGTGACATCATCATCATCTACGTGACATCATCATCATCTACGTGACATCATCATCATCTACGTGACGTCATCATCATCATCATCTACTACACAGTGACATCATCATCATCATCTACGTGACATCATCATCATCTACGTGACATCATCATCATCTACGTGACATCATCATCATCTATGTGACATCATCATCATCTACGTGACATCAACATCATCTACGTGACATCATCATCATCTACGTGACATCATCATCATCTACGTGACATCATCATCATCTACGTGACGTCATCATCATCTACGTGTCATCATCATCATCATCTACGTGACATCATCATCATCTACGTGACATCATCATCATCTACGTGACATCATCATCATCTACGTGACTTCATCATCATCATCATCTACTACACAGTGACATCATCATCATCATCTACGTGACGTCATCATCATCTACGTGACGTCATCATCATCTACGTGACATCATCATCATCTACGTGACGTCATCATCATCTACGTGACATCATCATCATCTACGTGACATCATCATCATCTACGTGACATCAACATCATCTACGTGACATCATCATCATCTACGTGACATCATCATCATCTACGTGACATCATCATCATCTACGTGACGTCATCATCATCTACGTGTCATCATCATCATCATCTACGTGACATCATCATCATCTACGTGACATCATCATCATCTACGTGACATCATCATCATCTACGTGACTTCATCATCATCATCATCATCTACGTGACATCATCATCATCTACGTGACGTCATCATCATCTACGTGACGTCATCATCATCTACGTGACATCATCATCATCTACGTGACATCATCATCTACGTGACGTCATCATCATCTACGTGACATCATCATCATCTACGTGACGTCATCATCTACGTGACATCATCATCATCTACGTGACATCATCATCATCTACGTGACATCATCATCATCTACGTGACGTCGTCATCATCGACGTGACATCATCATCATCTACTTGACATCATCATCATCTACGTGACATCATCATCATCTACGTGACATCATCATCATCTACGTGACGTCATCATCATCTACGTGACGTCATCATCATCTACGTGACGTCATCATCATCTACGTGACGTCGTCATCATCTACGTGACGTCATCATCATCTACGTGACGTCATCATCATCTACGTGACGTCATCATCATCTACGTGACGTCATCATCATCTACGTGACGTCATCATCATCTACGTGACGTCATCATCATCTACGTGACGTCATCATCATCTACGTGACGTCATCATCATCTACGTGACGTCATCATCATCTACGTGACGTCATCATCATCTACGTGACGTCATCATCATCTACGTGACGTCATCATCATCTACGTGACGTCATCATCATCTACGTGACGTCGTCATCATCGACGTGACATCATCATCATCTACTTGACATCATCATCATCTACGTGACATCATCATCATCTACGTGACATCATCATCATCTACGTGACGTCATCATCATCTACGTGACGTCATCATCATCTACGTGACGTCATCATCATCTACGTGACGTCATCATCATCTACGGGACGTCATTATCATCTACGTGATGTCATCATCATCTACGTGACATCATCATCATCTACGTGACGTCATCATCATCTACGTGACGTCATTATCATCTACGTGACGTCATCATCATCTACGTGACGTCATTATCATCTACGTGATGTCATCATCATCTACGTGACATCATCATCATCTACGTGACATCATCATCATCTATGTGACATCATCATCATCTACGTGACGTCATCATCATCTACGTGACGTCATTATCATCTACGTGATGTCATCATCATCTACGTGACGTCATCATCATCTACGTGACATCATCATCATCTACGTGACATCATCATCATCTACGTGACATCATCATCATCTACGTGACGTCATCATCATCTACGTGACGTCATCATCATCTACGTGACGTCATCATCATCTACGTGACGTCATCATCATCTACGTGACATCATCATCATCTACGTGACGTCATCATCATCTACGTGACGTCATCATCATCTACGTGACATCATCATCATCTACGTGACGTCATCATCATCTACGTGACATCATCATCATCTACGTGACGTCATCATCATCTACGTGACGTCATCATCATCTACGTGACGTCATCATCATCTACGTGACATCATCATCATCTACGTGACGTCATCATCTACGTGACATCATCATCATCTACGTGACATCATCATCATCTACGTGACATCATCATCATCTACGTGACGTCGTCATCATCTACGTGACATCATCATCATCTACTTGACATCATCATCATCTACGTGACATCATCATCATCTACGTGACATCATCATCATCTACGTGACATCATCATCATCTACGTGACGTCATCACCATCTACGTGACGTCATCACCATCTACGTGACATCATCATCATCTACGTGACATCATAATCATCTACGTGACGTCATCATCATCTACGTGACATCATCATCATCTACGTGACGTCATCATCATCTACCTGACGTCATCATCATCTACGTGACATCATCATCATCTACGTGATGTCATCATCATCTACCTGACGTCATCATCATCTACGTGACATCATCATCATCTACGTGACATCATCATCATCTACGTGACGACATCATCATCTACGTGACGTCATCATCATCTACGTGACATCATAATCATCTACGTGACATCATCATCATCTACGTGACATCATCATCATCATCTACGTGACATCATCATCATCTACGTGAAATCATCAGCATCTACGTGACATCATCATCATCATCTACGTGACGTCATCATCATCTACGTGACGTCATCATCATCTACGTGACATCATCATCATCTACGTGACATCATCATCATCTACGTGACATCATCATCATCTACGTGACGTCATCATCATCTACGTGACGTCATCATCATTTACGTGACATCATCATCATCTACGTGACATCATCATCATTTACGTGACATCATCATCATCTACGTGACATCATCATCATCTACGTGACATCATCATCATCTACGTGACGTCGTCATCATCTACGTGACATCATCATCATCATCATCTACGTGACGTCGTCATCATCTACGTGACATCATCATCATCTACGTGACATCATCATCATCTACGTGACATCATCATCATCTACGTGACGTCATCATCATCTACGTGACGTCATCATCATCTACGTGACGTCATCATCATCTACGTGACATCATCATCATCTACGTGACATCATCATCATCTACGTGACATCATCATCATCTACGTGACGTCATCATCTACGTGACATCATCATCATCATCTACGTGACATCATCATCATCTACGTGAAATCATCAGCATCTACGTGACATCATCATCATCATCTACGTGACGTCATCATCATCTACGTGACATCATCATCATCTACGTGACATCATCATCATCTACGTGACATCATCATCATCTACGTGACATCATCATCATCATCTACGTGACATCATCATCATCTACGTGACATCATCATCATCTACGTGACATCATCATCATCTACGTGACGTCATCATAATCTACGTGACGTCATCATCATCTACGTGACGTCATCATCATCTACGTGACATCATCATCATCTACGTGACATCATCATCATCATCTACGTGACATCATCATCATCTACGTGACGTCATCATCATCTACGTGACATCATCATCATCTACGTGACATCATCATCATTTACGTGACATCATCATCATCTACGTGACATCATCATCATCTACGTGACGTCATCATCATCTACGTGACGTCATCATCATCTACGTGACGTCGTCATCATCTACGTGACATCATCATCATCTACGTGACATCATCATCATCTACGTGACATCATCATCATCATCTACGTGACATCATCATCATCTACGTGACGTCATCATCATCTACGTGACATCATCATCATCTACGTGACATCATCATCATCTACGTGACATCATCATCATCATCTACGTGACATCATCATCATCTACGTGACGTCATCATCATCTACGTGACATCATCATCATCTACGTGACATCATCATCATCTACGTGACATCATCATCATCTACGTGACATCATCATCATCTACGTGACATCATCATCATCTACGTGACGTCATCATCATCTACGTGACGTCATCATCATCTACGTGACGTCATCATCATCTACGTGACATCATCATCATCATCTACGTGACATCATCATCATCTACGTGACGTCATCATCATCTACGTGACATCATCATCATCTACGTGACATCATCATCATCTACGTGACATCATCATCATCATCTACGTGACATCATCATCATCTACGTGACATCATCATCATCTACGTGACATCATCATCATCTACGTGACGTCATCATCATCTACGTGACATCATCATCATCTACGTGACATCATCATCATTTACGTGACATCATCATCATCTACGTGACATCATCATCATCTACGTGACGTCATCATCATCTACGTGACGTCATCATCATCTACGTGACGTCGTCATCATCTACGTGACATCATCATCATCTACGTGACATCATCATCATCTACGTGACATCATCATCATCATCTATGTGACGTCGTCATCATCTACGTGACATCATCATCATCTACGTGACGTCATCATCATCTACACAGTGACATCATCATCATCATCTACGTGACATCATCATCATCTACGTGACGTCATCATCTTCGTGATGATGGTGACGATGACGTTTTTGTTGTTGATGTTGATGGTTGTTGTTGATGGTTGTTGTTGTTGGTTGTTGTTGATGATGTTGATATTGTTGTAGATGTTGATTATGTTGATGATGTCGTTGTTGGTTGATGTTGTTGTTGGTTGTTGATGTTGGTGGTTGTTGTTGTTGATGGTTGTTGTTGATGGTTGTTGTTGTTGTTGCTGTTGCCAGGGCTACGAGCACACGTCCCAGGATGCCTCACTGCTCTACCGCGTGGAGTCCATGCCGGGTCTGGGCTGGGTGCTGTCACGTTCCCTCTACCTGGACCAGCTGGAGCCAGCCTGGCCCACTCCAGAGAAGGTTAGTCACCTAGTCAGTCACTCAGTCAGTCACTCAGTCACTCAGTCAGTCACTCAGTCACTCACCTACTCACTCAGTCAGTCACTCAGTCACTCAGTCAGTCAGTCACTCAGTCACTCAGTCACTCACTGTCACGCTCCCTCTACCTGGACCAGCTGGAGCCAGCCTGGCCCACTCCTGAGAAGGTCACTCACCTAGTCAGTCACTCAGTCACTCACTCACTCAGTCACTCAGTCAGTCACTCAGTCAGTCACTCACTCAGTCACTCACTCAGTCACTCAGTCAGTCAGTCACTCAGTCACTCAGTCACTCACTGTCACGCTCCCTCTACCTGGACCAGCTGGAGCCAGCCTGGCCCACTCCTGAGAAGGTTAGTCAGTCAGTCACTCAGTCAGTCACTCAGTCACTCAGTCAGTCACTCAGTCACTCACTCACTCAGTCAGTCAGTCACTCAGTCACTCAGTCACTCACTGTCACGCTCCCTCTACCTGGACCAGCTGGAGCCAGCCTGGCCCACTCCTGAGAAGGTCACTCACCTAGTCAGTCACCTAGTCACTCACCTAGTCACCTAGTCAGTCAGTCACCTAGTCAGTCAGTCAGTCACTCAGTCACTCACTGTCACGTTCACTCTATCTGGACCAGCTGGAGCCAGCCTGGCCCACTCCTGAGGTCACTCACCTAGTCACTCACTCAGTCAGTCACTCAGTCAGTCACTCAGTCACTCAGTCAGTCACTCAGTCAGTCACTCAGTCACTCAGTCACTCACTGTCACGCTCCCTCTACCTGGACCAGCTGGAGCCAGCCTGGCCCACTCCTGAGAAGGTTACTCACCTAGTCAGTCACTCAGTCAGTCACTCAGTCACTCAGTCAGTCAGTCACTCAGTCAGTCACTCACTCACTCAGTCAGTCACTCACTCACTCAGTCACTCACTGTCACGCTCACTCTACCTGGACCAGCTGGAGCCAGCCTGGCCCACTCCTGAGAAGGTCACTCACCTAGTCAGTCACCTAGTCACCTAGTCAGTCAGTCACCTAGTCAGTCACTCAGTCAGTCACTCACTCACTCACTCTACCTGGACCAGCTGGAGCCAGCCTGGCCCACTCCTGAGAAGGTCACTCACCTAGTCACTCACTCAGTCACTCACTCACTCAGTCACTCAGTCAGTCACTCAGTCAGTCACTCACTCAGTCACTCACTCAGTCACTCAGTCAGTCAGTCACTCAGTCACTCAGTCACTCACTGTCACGCTCCCTCTACCTGGACCAGCTGGAGCCAGCCTGGCCCACTCCTGAGAAGGTTAGTCAGTCAGTCACTCAGTCAGTCACTCAGTCACTCAGTCAGTCACTCAGTCACTCACTCACTCAGTCAGTCAGTCACTCAGTCACTCAGTCACTCACTGTCACGCTCCCTCTACCTGGACCAGCTGGAGCCAGCCTGGCCCACTCCTGAGAAGGTCACTCACCTAGTCAGTCACCTAGTCACTCACCTAGTCACCTAGTCAGTCAGTCACCTAGTCAGTCAGTCAGTCACTCAGTCACTCACTGTCACGTTCACTCTATCTGGACCAGCTGGAGCCAGCCTGGCCCACTCCTGAGGTCACTCACCTAGTCACTCACTCAGTCAGTCACTCAGTCAGTCACTCAGTCACTCAGTCAGTCACTCAGTCAGTCACTCAGTCACTCAGTCACTCACTGTCACGCTCCCTCTACCTGGACCAGCTGGAGCCAGCCTGGCCCACTCCTGAGAAGGTTACTCACCTAGTCAGTCACTCAGTCAGTCACTCAGTCACTCAGTCAGTCACTCAGTCACTCACTCACTCAGTCAGTCAGTCACTCAGTCACTCAGTCACTCACTGTCACGCTCCCTCTACCTGGACCAGCTGGAGCCAGCCTGGCCCACTCCTGAGAAGGTCACTCACCTAGTCAGTCACCTAGTCACTCACCTAGTCACCTAGTCAGTCAGTCACCTAGTCAGTCAGTCAGTCACTCAGTCACTCACTGTCACGTTCACTCTATCTGGACCAGCTGGAGCCAGCCTGGCCCACTCCTGAGGTCACTCACCTAGTCACTCACTCAGTCAGTCACTCAGTCAGTCACTCAGTCACTCAGTCAGTCACTCAGTCAGTCACTCAGTCACTCAGTCACTCACTGTCACGCTCCCTCTACCTGGACCAGCTGGAGCCAGCCTGGCCCACTCCTGAGAAGGTTACTCACCTAGTCAGTCACTCAGTCAGTCACTCACTCACTCAGTCACTCACTGTCACGCTCACTCTACCTGGACCAGCTGGAGCCAGCCTGGCCCACTCCTGAGAAGGTCACTCACCTAGTCAGTCACCTAGTCACCTAGTCAGTAAGTCACCTAGTCAGTCACTCAGTCAGTCACTCACTCACCTAGTCAGTCAGTCACTCACTCACCTAGTCACTCACTCACCTAGTCACTCACTCACTCACCTAGTCACTCAGTCAGTCAGTCACTCACCTAGTCACTCACTCACTCACCTAGTCAGTCAGTCACTCACTCACCTAGTCACTCACTCACTCACCTAGTCACTCAGTCAGTCAGTCACTCACCTAGTCACTCACTCACTCACCTAGTCAGTCAGTCACTCACTCACCTAGTCACTCACTCACTCACCTAGTCACTCAGTCAGTCAGTCACTCACCTAGTCACTCACTCACTCACTCACCTAGTCAGTCAGTCACTCACTCACCTAGTCACTCACTCACTCACTCACCTAGTCACTCAGTCAGTCAGTCACTCACCTAGTCACTCACTCACTCACCTAGTCACTCACTCACTCACCTAGTCACTCACTCACTCACCTAGTCACTCAGTCAGTCACTCACCTAGTCACTCACTCACTCACCTAGTCACTCAGTCAGTCAGTCACTCACCTAGTCACTCACTCACTCACTCACTCACCTAGTCAGTCAGTCACTCACTCACCTAGTCACTCACTCACTCACTCACCTAGTCACTCAGTCAGTCAGTCACTCACCTAGTCACTCACTCACTCACCTAGTCAGTCAGTCACTCACTCACCTAGTCACTCACTCAGTCAGTCACTCACTCACCTAGTCACTCACTCACTCACCTAGTCACTCAGTCAGTCAGTCACTCACCTAGTCACTCACTCACTCACCTAGTCAGTCAGTCACTCACTCACCTAG
Organism: Lampetra fluviatilis; assembly: GCF_964198595.1. Classification (NCBI taxonomy): domain Eukaryota; kingdom Metazoa; phylum Chordata; class Hyperoartia; order Petromyzontiformes; family Petromyzontidae; genus Lampetra; species Lampetra fluviatilis. The sequence goes on along the minus strand of NW_027621570.1, from coordinate 67,593 downwards.
TCACTCACTCACTCACCTAGTCACTCAGTCAGTCAGTCACTCACCTAGTCACTCACTCACTCACCTAGTCAGTCAGTCACTCACTCACCTAGTCACTCACTCACTCACCTAGTCACTCAGTCAGTCAGTCACTCACCTAGTCACTCACTCACTCACCTAGTCAGTCAGTCACTCACTCACCTAGTCACTCACTCACTCACCTAGTCACTCAGTCAGTCAGTCACTCACCTAGTCACTCACTCACTCACTCACTCACCTAGTCAGTCAGTCACTCACTCACCTAGTCACTCACTCACTCACCTAGTCACTCAGTCAGTCAGTCACTCACCTAGTCACTCACTCACTCACTCACTCACCTAGTCAGTCAGTCACTCACTCACCTAGTCACTCACTCACTCACCTAGTCACTCAGTTAGTCAGTCACTCAGTCACCTAGTCAGTCAGTCACTCACTCACTCAGTCACTCACTCAGTCACTCACTCAGGCACCTAGTCAGTCAGTCACCTAGTCACTCAGTCACTCACTCACTCAGTCACTCAGTCACTCACTCAGTCACTCACTCAGTCAGTCACTCAGTCACTCAGTCAGTCACTCACTCACTCAGTCAGTCAGTCACTCAGTCAGTCACTCAGTCAGTCAGTCACTCAGTCAGTCACTCAGTCAGTCACTCACTCACTCACTCAGTCAGTCACTCAGTCAGTCACTCAGTCAGTCACTCACTCAGTCAGTCAGTCATTCAGTCAGTCACTCACTCAGTCAGTCACTCAGTCACTCACTCAGTCAGTCAGTCACTCACTCAGTCAGTCACTCAGTCAGTCACTCACTCACTCACTCAGTCAGTCACTCAGTCAGTCACTCACTCACTCAGTCACTCACTCAGTCACTCACTTACTCACTCAGTCACTCACTTAGTCACCTAGTCAGTCAGTTATTCATGATGTTGTTGATGTTGTTGCTGTTATTGTGGTTGTTGTTGTGGTAGTTGTTCTAGTGGTTAATGTTGTTGATGAAGTTGTTGATGTTGTTGTTGTTGTTGTTGATGTTGTTTTTGTTGATGTTGTTTTTGTTGATGAAGTTGTTGATGAAGTTGTTGATGTTGTTGTTGATGTTGTTGAAGTTGTTGTTGTTGATGTTTTTGTTGATGAAGTTGATGTTGATGAAGTTGTTGATGTTGTTGTTGATGTTGTTGATGTTGTTGTTGATGATGTTGTTGATGATGTTGTTGATGTTGTTGTTGATGTTGTTGTTGATGTTGTTGATGATGTTGTTGATGTTGATGATGTTGTTGTTGTTGTTGATGTTGTTGATGTTGTTGATGTGGTTGTTGTTGTTGTGGTTGTAGTTGTGGGACTGGGACGTGTGGATGCGGATGCCCCAGCAGTGTCATTGTGGTTGTTGTTGATGTTGTTGATGTTGTTGATGATGTTGTTGATGATGTTGTTGTTGATGTTGTGGTGGTAGTTGTGGGACTGGGACGTGTGGATGCGGATGCCCCAGCAGCGCCAGGGACGTGAGTGCATCATCCCAGACGTGTCGCGGACATTCCACTTCGGATCACTCGGAGTCAACATGAACGCCTACTTCCAAGTACTCACTCACCCACTCACCTAGTCACCCACTCACCCACTCACCCACCTAGTCACTCACCTAGTCACTCACCTAGTCACTCACTCACCTAGTCACTCACCTACTCACTCACCCACTCACCCACTCACTCACTCACTTACTCACCCACTCACCCACTCACTCACCCACTCACTCACCCACTCACCTAGTCACTCACTCACTCACCCACTCACCTAGTCACTCACCTAGTCACTCACCTAGTCACTCACTCACCTAGTCACTCACCTACTCACTCACCCACTCACTCACTCACCCACTTACTCACCCACTCACTCACTCACTCACCCACCCACTCACTCACCTAGTCACTCACCCACTCACTCACCTAATCACTCACCTAGTCACTCACCTAGTCACTCACTCACTCACTCACCCACTCACTCACCCACTCACTCACCCACTCACCCACTCACTCACTCACTCACCCACTCGCCTAGTCACTCACCTAGTCACCCACTCACTCACCTAGTCACCTAGTCACTCACTCACCTAGTCACTCACCCACTCACTCACTCACTCACCTAGTCACCCACTCACTCACCCACCTAGTCACTCACCTAGTCACTCACTCACCTAGTCACTCACCCACTCACTCACTCACTCACTCACCTAGTCACTCACTCACCTAGTCACTCACCTAGTCACTCACCTAGTCACTCACTCACCTAGTCACTCACCCACTCACTCACTCACTCACCTAGTCACTCACTCACCTAGTCACTCACCTAGTCACTCACTCACCTAGTCACTCACCCACTCACTCACTCACCTAGTCACTCACTCACCTAGTTACTCACCCACTCACTCACACACCTAGTCACTCACCTACTCACCCACTCACCCACTCACCCACTCACTCACCTAGTCACTCACCTACTCACTCACCCACTCACCCACTCACTCACCTAGTCACTCACCTAGTCACTCACCTAGTCACTCACTCACCTAGTCACTCACCCACTCACTCACACACCTAGTCACTCACCTACTCACCCACTCACCCACTCACCCACTCACTCACCTAGTCACTCACCTACTCACTCACCCACTCACCCACTCACTCACCCACTCACTCACTCACCACTCACTCACTCACCCACTCACTCACTCACTCACCCACTCACTCACCCACTCACCTACTCACTCACCTACTCACTCACCTACTCACCCACTCACCCACTCACCCACTCACTCACCTAGTCACTCACCTACTCACTCACCCACTCACCCACTCACTCACCCACCTAGTCACTCACCTAGTCACTCACTCACCTAGTCACTCACCCACTCACTCACTCACCTAGTCACTCACCCACCTAGTCACTCACCTAGTCACTCACTCACCTAGTCACTCACCCACTCACTCACTCACTCACCTAGTCACTCACTCACCTACTAGTCACTCACTCACCCACTCACCTAGTCACTCACCTAGTCACCCACTCACTCACCTAGTCACCTAGTCACTCACTCACCTAGTCACTCACCCACTCACTCACTCACTCACCTAGTCACCCACTCACTCACCCACCTAGTCACTCACCTAGTCACTCACTCACCTAGTCACTCACCCACTCACTCACTCACTCACCTAGTCACTCACTCACCTAATCACTCACCTAGTCACTCACTCACCTAGTCACTCACCCACTCACTCACTCACTCACCTAGTCACTCACTCACCTAGTTACTCACCCACTCACTCACACACCTAGTCACTCACCTACTCACCCACTCACCCACTCACTCACCTAGTCACTCACCTACTCACTCACCCACTCACCCACTCACTCACCCACTCACTCACTCACCACTCACTCACTCACTCACCCACTCACTCACTCACTCACCCACTCACTCACCCACTCACCTACTCACTCACCTACTCACTCACCCACTCACCTACTCACTCACTCACTCACCCACTCACCTAGTCACTCACCTAGTCACTCACTCACCTAGTCACTCACCCACTCACTCACCCACTCACCCACTCACTCACCCACTCACTCACTCACTCACCACTCACTCACTCACCCACCCACTCACCCACTCACTCACCCACCCACTCACCCACTCACTCACTCACTCACTCACCCACTCACTCACTCACTCACCCACTCACTCACCCACTCACCTACTCACTCACCTACTCACTCACCCACTCACCTACTCACTCACTCACTCACCCACTCACCTAGTCACTCACCTACTCACTCACTCACTCACTCACCCACTCACTCACCTAGTCACTCACCCACTCACTCACTCACCCACGCACTCACTCACTCACCCACCCACTCACTCACCACTCACTCACTCACTCACTCACCACTCACTCACTCACTCACTCACCCACCCACTCACTCACTCACTCACCCACCCACTCACTCACCCACTCACTCACTCACCACTCACTCACTCACTCACCACTCACTCACTCACTCACCCACTCACTCACCTAGTCACTCACCTAGTCACTCACTCACCCACTCACTCACCCACTCACCCACTCACCCACTCACCTACTCACTCACCCACTCACCCACCTAGTCACTCACCTACTCACTCACTCACTCACCCACTCACCTACTCACTCACCCACTCACTCATCTAGTCACTCACCTACTCACTCACCCACTCACTCACCTAGTCACTCACCTACTCACTCACTCACTCACTCACCCACTCACTCACCCACTCACTCACCCACTCACTCACTCACCTACTCACTCACCCACTCACTCACCTACTCACTCACCCAGTCACTCACCCACTCACTCACCTAGTCACTCACCCACTCACTCACTCACCCACTCACCCACTCACTCACCCACTCACTCACTCACTCACCCACTCACTCACCCACTCACCCACTCACTCACTTACTCACCCACCTAGTCACTCACTCACCCACTCACTCACCCACTCACTCACCCACCCACTCACCCACTCACTCACTCACTCACTTACTCACCCACCTAGTCACTCACCCACTCACCCACTCACTCACCCACTCACTCACTCACTCACTCACCCACTCACCCACTCACTCACTTACTCACCCACCTAGTCACTCACCTACTCACTCACTCACCCACTCACTCACCCACTCACTCACTTACTCACCCACCTAGTCACTCACCTACTCACTCACTCACCCACTCACTCACCCACTCACTCAACTACTCACTCACCCACTCACTCACCCACTCACTCACCCACTCACTCACTCACTCACCCACTCACTCACCCACTCACTCACTCACCCACTCACTCACCCACTCACTCACCCACTCACTCACCCACTCACCTACTCACTCACTCACCCACTCACTCACTCACTCACCTACTCACTCACCCACTCACTCACCCACTCACTCACTCACTCACCTACTCACTCACTCACCCACTCACTCACCCACTCACTCACCCACTCACCTACTCACTCACTCACCCACTCACTCACCCACTCACTCACCCACTCACTCACCCACTCACTCACCCACTCACTCACCCACTCACCCACTCACTCACCCACTCACTCACCCACTCACCTACTCACTCACTCACCCACTCACTCACTCACCTACTCACTCACCCACTCACTCACCCACTCACTCACTCACTCACCTACTCACTCACTCACCCACTCACTCACCCACTCACTCACCCACTCACTCACCCACTCACTCACCCACTCACTCACCCACTCACCTACTCACTCACTCACCTACTCACCCACACACTCACCTACTCACCCACTCACCTACTCACCCAGCCACTCACCTACTCACCCACTCACCTACTCACCCAGCCACTCACCTACTCACTCACTCACCTACTCACCCAGCCACTCACCTACTCACACACTCACCTACTCACCCATCCACTCACATACTCACTCACTCACCTACTCACCCAGCCACTCACCCACACACTCACCTACTCACCCAGCCACTCACCCACACACTCACCTACTCACTCACTCACCTACTCACCCACACACTCACCTACTCACCCACTCACCTACTCACCCAGCCACTCACCTACTCACCCACTCACCTACTCCCCCAGCCACTCACCTACTCACTCACTCACCTACTCACCCAGCCACTCACCTACTCACACACTCACATACTCACCCAGCCACTCACCTACTCACTCACTCACCTACTCACCCAGCCACTCACCCACACACTCACCTACTCACCCAGCCACTCACCCACACACTCACCTACTCACTCACTCACCTACTCACCCACACACTCACCTACTCACCCAGCCACTCACCTACTCACCCACTCACCTACTCACCCAGCCACTCACCTACTCACTCACTCACCTACTCACCCAGCCACTCACCTACTCACCCACTCACCTACTCACCCAGCCACTCACCTACTCACTCACCTACTCACCCACACACTCACCTACTCACCCACTCACCTACTCACCCAGCCACTCACCTACTCACTCACTCACCTGCTCACCCAGCCACTCACCTACTCACACACTCACCTACTCACCCAGCCACTCACCCACACACTCACCTACTCACCCAGCCACTCACCCACACACTCACCTACTCACCCACTCACCTACTCACCCAGCCACTCACCTACTCACTCACTCACCTGCTCACCCAGCCACTCACCTACTCACACACTCACCTACTCACCCAGCCACTCACCCACACACTCACCTACTCACCCAGCCACTCACCCACACACTCACCTACTCACTCACTCATCTACTCACCCAGCCACTCACCTTCTCACTCACTCACTCACCCAGCCACTCACTCACCCACTCACTCACTCACACACTCACCTACTTACTCACTCACCTACTCACTCACCTACTCACTCATTCACCTACTCACTCACCCAGCCACACACTCAGCTACTCACCCACTCACCTACTCACTCACCCAGCCACTCACCTACCCAGCTACTCACCTACTCACTCACCCACTCACCTACTCACTCACCTACTCACTCACCCACTCACTCACGTACTCACTCACCCACTCACTCACCCACTCACTCACCCACCCACTCACAGCCCGGATCTGTGTGTGTGTCTGTGTGTGTTTCTGTGTGTGTGTGTGTCTGTGTGTGTCTGTGTGTGTGTGTGTCTGTGTGTGTGTGTTTGTGTGTGTCTGTGTGTGTCACTGTGTCTGTGTGTGTGTCTGTGTGTGTGTGTGTGTCTGTGTGTGTGTGTTTCTGTGTGTGTGTGTTTGTGTGTGTCTGTGTGTGTCACTGTGTCTGTGTGTGTGTCTGTGTGTGTTTCTGTGTGTGTGTGTGTCTGTGTGTGTGTGTGTCTGTGTGTGTGTGTTTGTGTGTGTCTGTGTGTGTCACTGTGTCTGTGTGTGTGTCTGTGTGTGTTTCTGTGTGTGTGTGTCTGTGTGTGTGTCTGTGTGTGTGTCTGTGTGTGTGTCTGTGTGTGTCTGTGTGTGTGTTGTGTCTGTGTGTGTGTGTCTCTATGTGTGTGTGTATGTGTGTGTGTGTCTGTGTGTGTGTATCTCTATATGTGTGTGTGTGTGTGTCTGTGTGTGTCTGTGTGTGTCACTGTGTCTGTGTGTGTGTGTCTGTGTGTGTCACTGTGTCTGTGTGTCTGTGTGTGTGTGTGTCTGTGTGTGTGTGTCTGTGTGTGTGTGTTTGTGTGTGTCTGTGTGTGTGTCTGTGTGTGTCTGTGTGTGTGTGTGTCTGTGTGTGTGTGTGTCTGTGTGTGTGTGTCTGTGTGTGTCACTGTGTGTGTGTGTCTGTGTGTGTCACTGTGTCTGTGTGTGTGTCCAGGGATGCGTACTTTAAGAAACACAAAATAAATACCCTGGCAGACGTCAAGCTCAGACATGTGGAGAGGTGAGTGACCTCACCACTCACTCACCACTCACTCACCACTCACTCACCACTCACTCACTCACCACTCACTCACCACTCACTCACTCACCCACTCACTCACTCACTCACCACTCACTCACCACTCACTCACCACTCACTCACTCACCCACTCACTCACTCACCACTCACTCACCACTCACTCACCACTCACTCACTCACCCACTCACTCACTCACCACTCACTCACCACTCACTCACCACTCACTCACTCACCCACTCACTCACTCACTCACCACTCACTCAACACACACTCACTCACCACTCACTCACCACTCACTCACCACTCACTCACTCACCCACTCACTCACTCACTCACCACTCACTCAACACACACTCACTCACCCACTCACTCACTCACTCACCACTCACTCACCACTCACTCACCACTCACTCACTCACTCACTCACCACTCACTCACCACTCACTCACCACTCACTCACTCACTCACCCACTCACTCACTCACTCACCACTCACTCAACACACACTCACTCACCCACTCACTCACTCACCACTCACTCAACACACACTCACCACTCACCCACTCACTCACCCACTCACTCACTCACTCACTCACCACTCACTCACCACTCACCACCCACTCACTCACTCACCCACTCACTCACCCACTCACTCACTCACCCACTCACTCACTCACCACCCACCCACTCACTCACTCAACACTCACTCACCACTCACTCACCACTCACCACCCACTCACTCACCCACTCACTCACTCACCCACTCACTCACTCACTCACCACTCACTCAACACTCACTCACCCACTCACTCACCCACTCACTCACTCACTCACCCACTCACTCACCCACTCACTCACTCACCACTCACTCACCACTCACTCACCCACTCACTCACTCACCCACTCACTCACTCACCACTCACTCACTCACCACTCACTCACCACTCACTCACTCACCACTCACTCACCACTCACTCACTCACCCACTCACTCACTCACCACTCACTCACCACTCACTCACCCACTCACTCACTCACTCACTCACTCACCACTCACTCACCACTCACTCACCCACTCACTCACTCACTCACCCACTCACTCACTCACCCACTCACTCACTCACCACTCACTCACCACTCACTCACTCACCACTCACTCACCACTCACTCACTCACTCACTCACCCACTCACTCACCCACTCACTCACTCACCCACTCACTCACTCACTCACCCACTCACTCACTCACCACTCACTCACCACTCACTCACTCACCACTCACTCACCACTCACTCACCACTCACTCACTTACTCACCACTCACTCACCACTCACTCACTCACCCACTCACTCACTCACTCACCCACTCACTCACTCACCACTCACTCACCACTCACTCACTCACCACTCACTCACCACTCACTCACCACTCACTCACTTACTCACCACTCACTCACCACTCACTCACTCACCCACTCACTCACTCACCACTCACTCACCACTCACTCACTCACCCACTCACTCACTCACCACTCACTCACCACTCACTCAACACTCACTCACTCACCACCCACTCACTCACCACTCACTCACCACTCACTTACTCACCCACTCACTCACTCACTCACCACCCACTCACTCACCACCACTCACTCACTCACCACTCACTCACCCACTCACTCACCACTCACCCACTCACTCACCACTCACTCACCACTCACTCACCACTCACTCACTCACCACTCACTCACCACTCACTCACCACTCACTCACTCACCACTCACTCACTTACTCACCACTCACTCACTCACTCACCACTCACTCACCACTCACTCACTCACCACTCACTCACCACTCACTCACTTACTCACCACTCACTCACCACTCACTCACTCACTCACTCACTCACCACTCACTCACTCACCACTCACTCACCACTCACTCACTCACCACTCACTCACCACTCACCCACTCACTCACTCACCACTCACTCACCACTCACTCACTCACCACTCACTCACTCACCACTCACTCACCACTCACTCACTTACTCACCACTCACTCACCACTCACTCACTCACCCACTCACTCACCACTCACTCACCACTCACTCACCACTCACTTACTCACCACTCACTCACCACTCACTCACTTACTCACCACTCACTCACCACTCACTCACCACTCACTCACTCACTCACCACTCACTCACCACTCACTCACTCACCACTCACTCACTCACCACTCACTCACTCACCACTCACTCACTCACCACTCACTCACTCACCACTCACTCACCACTCACTCACTCACTCACCACCACTCACTCACCCACTCACTCACTCACCACTCACTCACCACTCACTCACTCACTCACTCACCACTCCTCACCACTCACCACTCACTCACTCACCCACTCACTCACTCACCACTCACTCACCACTCACTCACTCACTCACCACTCACTCACCCACTCACTCACTCACCACTCACTCACCACTCACTCACTCACCCACTCACTCACTCACCACTCACTCACCACTCACTCACTCACTCACCACTCACTCACTCACACTCACTCACCACTCACTCACCACTCACTCACTCACTCACCACTCACTCACTCACCCACTCACTCACCACTCACTCACCACTCACTCACCACTCACTCACCACTCACTCACCACCCACTCACTCACTCACCACTCACTCACCACTCACTCACTCACCACTCACTCACTCACCACTCACTCACCACTCACTCACCACTCACTCACTCACTCACCACCCACTCACTCACCCACTCACTCACTCACCACTCACTCACCACTCACTCACCACTCACTCACTCACCACTCACTCACCACTCACTCACTCACCACTCACTCACCACTCACTCACCACTCACTCACTCACCACTCACTCACTCACCACTCACTCACCACTCACTCACCACTCACTCACTCACCACTCACTCACTCACCACTCACTCACCACTCACTCACCACTCACTCACCACTCACTCACTCACCACTCACTCACCACTCACTCACCACTCACTCACCACTCACTCACTCACCACTCACTCACCACTCACTCACCACTCACTCACTCACCACTCACTCACTCACCACTCACTCACCACTCACTCACTCACCACTCACTCACCACTCACTCACCACTCACTCACTTACTCACCACTCACTCACCACTCACTCACCACTCACTCACTCACCACTCACTCACCACTCACTCACCACTCACCACTTACTCACCACTCACTCACCACTCACTCACTCACCCACTCACTCACTCACCACTCACTCACTCACTCACTCACTCACCACTCACTCACTCACCCACTCACTCACTCACCACTCACTCACTCACTCACTCACTCACTCACCACTCACTCACTCACCCACTCACTCACTCACCCACTCACTCACTCACCACTCACCCACTCACTCACTCAACACTCACTTACTCACCCACTCACTCACTCACTCACCACTCACCCACTCACTCACCACTCACTCACCACTCACTCACCACTCACTCACTCACCACTCACTCACCACTCACTCACCACTCACTCACTTACTCACCACTCACTCACCACTCACTCACTCACTCACCACTCACTCACCACTCACTCACTCACCACTCACTCACCACTCACTCACTTACTCACCACTCACTCACCACTCACTCACTCACTCACTCACCACTCACTCACTCACCACTCACTCACCACTCACTCACTCACCACTCACTCACCACTCACCCACTCACTCACTCACTCACCACTCACTCACCACTCACTCACTCACCACTCACTCACTCACCACTCACTCACCACTCACTCACCACTCACTCACTCACCACTCACTCACCACTCACTCACTACTCACCACTCACTCACCACTCACTCACTCACCCACTCACTCACCACTCACTCACCACTCACTCACCACTCACTTACTCACGACTCACTCACCACTCACTCACTCACCCACTCACTCACCACTCACTCACCACTCACTCACCACTCACTCACTCACCACTCACTCACCACTCACTCACTCACTCACCACTCACTCACCACTCACTCACTCACCACTCACTCACTCACCACTCACTCACCACTCACTCACCACTCACTCACTCACTCACCACCCACTCACTCACCCACTCACTCACTCACCACTCACTCACCACTCACTCACCACTCACTCACTCACCACTCACTCACCACTCACTCACTCACCCACTCACTCACTCACCACTCACTCACCACTCACTCACTCACTCACCACTCACTCACCCACTCACTCACTCACCACTCACTCACCCACTCACTCACCACTCACTCACCACTCACTCACCACTCACTCACTCACTCACCACTCACTCACTCACCCACTCACTCACCACTCACTCACCACTCACTCACCACTCACTCACCACTCACTCACCACCCACTCACTCACTCACCACTCACTCACCACTCACTCACTCACCACTCACTCACTCACCACTCACTCACCACTCACTCACCACTCACTCACTCACTCACCACCCACTCACTCACCCACTCACTCACTCACCACTCACTCACCACTCACTCACCACTCACTCACTCACCACTCACTCACCACTCACTCACTCACCACTCACTCACCACTCACTCACCACTCACTCACTCACCACTCACTCACTCACCACTCACTCACCACTCACTCACCACTCACTCACTCACCACTCACTCACTCACCACTCACTCACCACTCACTCACCACTCACTCACCACTCACTCACTCACCACTCACTCACCACTCACTCACCACTCACTCACCACTCACTCACTCACCACTCACTCACCACTCACTCACCACTCACTCACTCACCACTCACTCACCACTCACTCACTCACCACTCACTCACCGCTCACTGATGATGATGTTGATGATGATGATGTTGATGATGTTGATGTTGATGATGATGTTGATGATGATGATGTTGATGATGTTGATGATGATGTTGATGATGATGATGTTGATGATGTTGATAATGATGATGTTGA